>NC_030681.2:37263481-37563481 GCF_000004195.4 Xenopus tropicalis | reverse complement strand
AAATTCTACTTTATTTTAACTCAAATGTTACATAAAATGAGAGCACCCATAAATATGGGATGTATCTTTACAGGTTTACCGTGATTAGTCGCCGCGACTAATCACCCCATGTGTCTTTGCCCTAAGTGATATTCTCATATCTACCTCTAGGTGGGGCATTGGAGCATTTTTAGTAATACAGGTATCAGTAGCCCCTTGTCAAATTTATAAAAACATGTTCTGTTAAAAAACAGATTTCAGTGCACAGTTCTGCTGAATCAGCACTATTACCTGATGCAACTTGAAAAAAACATATTTTCCCACGACAGGATCCCTTTCATAACATATGTTTATTGTGCATTGTCCCCTTAAAAAGATCTAATTGTTTTTGCTTTGGGCCAGTTAGTTTCCAGGTCATGGGTGCAGCCTATTCACCAATGGCTTTTGTTTAAAAACAAATTGCATCCGATATACCAGCCTATTGGTATTAATACATTTAGCAGTGTGTTAAAAAAAGATTCTGTGATGATTTTTATGGTGTAGTTTTTATTTCTAAATTGCACTGTATACAATACAAATAACTCAAAATACCGGTAATTCAATCTACTATTTGAAATTTTATTTTTGAATCAATAAATGTAAAGTTTTTTGTAGTTGTAATATTGGTGTATAGGCGCCATCTCAACTTTCAGAAGGAGCCAGCGCTACACAATAGAACTGCTTTCAGGTAACCTATTGTTTCTCCTACTCCCATGGAACTGGAGGAGTCCAAAGCTGGACTTGGATTTCTAGCACTATTGAGTGCTATTCTGATATATAATGGGAGCTGGGGGGTGCCCCCACTAGCACTCATCACCCTCTCTCGCTGCATAACTTCTAGGTGCTGACTGGTTTGCCTAGGGTGCCCAGACTGCTTTGGCCAGCTTATGATACAGGTCATGGAAATCAAAGGTGATTTATATTTTATAGCAGCAGTTACATTATTTATTATAATATACAAGTTTCAGTAAGTCATGTGCTATAAATTACATCACTAAACACCGACTGTTCCCCAAGGATATAATTATGTAAATATGTATATTTATTCTCATATATATATATATATATATATATATATATATATATAAAAATACATTTATTTAATAACAAAAACTAATGACACACATCAACAGTAATAACAAACATGCAAAATACAAAACATTGAGTCTAAATAAAATTTATACAGATATTTCCAGATAATTGCAAATGTGCATAAGCTACATATTATTGTACTGCCTTCCGTATACTCATCTGTCCAGTAAGTCTGGTATCTCTGGCCTCACTGCAGGAACTCCAGGAACACACTAACTTGAAGTTAACCCATGCTATTAACCTAGCGATTGACCATAGCTTCATGTCTCAAGTTCAGGTTGGACAACGAAAGTTGGGAAAATGCAGCTGAGTACAAAGGGATTACATTTCCAACTATCCTTGGTAAAAGGGGCGGAGACTTATTAACTGTGCTAAATAGGCTGTGTTTAAAGCTTGCAACTGTTGTATCCTAAATGTATCTAATATGTAACCTACACAACATCCTTAAAAACACAAATGAAGACCAATTGCAATATGTCTCAGAATTTCACCAGGATCAAGTCCCTCTGAGGTAACACTGATTATAACTGATGACATCACTAAGCACCTTTTATAAGGATATAATTTACAGAGCATTCATGGTGCTTGTGCATCATAAGGATATGATAAGGATATAAGGATTTTAAAAGGCACAAGATTGAAGGCCATGGTCATGGAACTCAGAGTTGAGTTATATTTTACAAAAGGAATACATTGCTTTTCATAATACAGTGAATTATGTGAGGCAAACCACGAAGCACCTTGTTTTAATGAAATAACCTTTGACAATTCCAGAGATGTAATTATTGGATTTTCAATACCGTTGTTTGGTTGACACCCCTTCCTGCCTTTAACACAAAGTATGACATTTTAGCAGTTCTAGGCACAAAGAAACATATACATCAGGGCTGTTTTTATTCCTGTGCTTATCAGGCGATAATACAGAGGTTTAAAAAGCTACCAGTACTGATATCAACAAAGAACTTAGTGTTTATTCCTGAGCACTGCCACGTAGTGATGAGCGAAATTTTTCACCTGGCATGGATTCGCTGCAAATTCCCTGTTTCAGTGGATTTTTTCACGAAACGGTTGCAAAAATAAAAAAATTACACACTGCAAATTTTTTTACGTGCACATCAAATTTTTTTTTTATGTGCGTCATTTTCCACAAATTTGTCCAACATTACTGCCATGTTGTACAAGTGTAAGTATTACAGATAGCCTCGGCACTTGGGCAAGAACAGTGTTTGGCTCCATTTCTGCTACTCTGGCACACTCTATCACTTATTTACAGGGTAACCCTTTTGAAATAAAAAATAACAAAAGTGGTATAAAGGTGGTACCTTTATTGGCTAACTAAGATAATCATAGCAAGCTTTCAGAACATCCAACTCATTGTCATGAGTTGGATAGATATCTTGAAAAAGGAACTAGAATGTTCTGAAAGCTTGCTATGGTTATCTTAGTTATCCAATAAAGGTATCACCTTTATACCACTTTTGTTATTTTTTATTTCAAAAGGGTTACCCTGTAAACATTTTGACTGGCTAGCATGGTACATCACCTTTTCCTGTATCACTTATTTACTAATATTGGTGACCCCCTTTTTTTTATTCATTGCCCCTGGTAGATTATCACATTATAGTGATACTGGCTGGAGTAGGAGGTCTATATTTTCTGTGCACTTCCTTTTTAGGGTTGTGCTATTTGTAATTGTTATGGAGAATAGTATATTAGGATACCTGTCATGAGTCGGATATATACCTGTGTGGCTCTGTTTCTTTTCTAATGTTTTTGTGGTCTTGGATTGCAGATTGGAGCCCTGTACTGCAGACAGCTTGTATTAAAGATGCAAGATAGCTCTGTACTTACCACTTGCCTTGGGTGGTAGAATGAGTTTCTCAGTGGAAGGGTCTACTATGAATGAACAACAGTCGCCTAAAAGACAAGGACGTGCATCAATGGCTTACCTACAAGTTACTGGGCCCCACATTAAAATAATTTTAGGGTCCCACTAAACTTTGGGAGTACAACCTTTTTTTATTAAAATATATAGAAACCACTGGTCAGTGACCCACTGGGCTTCCTATACCTCCTTGGCCCCCAACAGTGACAGGGTCTGTTTGAGTTATTATAGGCTTAAAATGCTGCTACTGTTGAACACGATGTGTCAGTAATGTGGCTTTATCTTAAGTGTAGTGCTGCCCACCCTTTATAATTCGCAGGGTCTGTTTTCTCTATTGCTATGGGTGATTGCCTATAAAAAGAATAAAAATTCTCTAGAATTCAGCTCTACTAAGCTAAGCCAAAAGAAAAAAGTTCTCATGCTTAATAAACCCAAGATGTGTTCCAGCAAGGGTGCCAAAGAGCCCTTTTAGATTAAAAAAAACAGAATTTAGCTAATACAACTGATACTATTGTCCAGCATTGACATTTGGGAACAAGAAATTTGAGCCAGGAAAATGCTACCTGATAAAATGTAACAGTGTTCCAGGTAAGAACCTGTTATTGTACTTACGCCTCTTAGTGCTCCCTACATATATAAAACCTAAAACAGAACCTTCTACCTTTGTTTGCATTTCTGGAGCAAAGATGAACTTGAGGTACCTGGAAACGATGCTGGTCATGTTTTTTATATTTGGGAGTGTGGTGGAGGCTAAAAAACCTGGCTGTGACTGTGATGAGGAAAAGCCCCCTGCTTTTTGTCGGGGAATTTCTTGCCCAAAGTATACGTTGGTGGAAAAATATAAAGTAAGTAATTCCTTCCATGTGCTACAGTAAACCATGGGTCTTGGAAGTTTCCAAGATGGACGCTCTTATCATTTTCTTCAGATTGTTAGCATTTACTTTTCTTCTTATATATATGTGCTGTGCAGTTTGACAGAGATTTTAGGAGTGTTTATATATAAAATGATAAGAATGTTATAGTACTATCCTTGATTACTGCTAAATGGTTTTGGAGCTTCTCAGCCTTTATCCTAGAAGGCGCCTATGCCCATCTTCTTCTTTACAAGACCCCCTTAGCACTTACCTTTACAAGTATTCCTTAGCGCTTGAAAATAAACATGTTCATCAGTGTGAAAAAGAGTTCTTTTGTATAATGGAGTAATCCCTTTCTTTCATATGTTCTTCTGGGTTCCATGGTATCCAGTGCAACTTTCTTAGTGCAAAAGTCAATAAGGCATTAATGTGCACCTTTACAGGTACTCTATAGCACTTACCTTTACAAGTCCCCCTTAGCACTTACCTTTATGAGTATTTCTTAGCACTTGAAAATAACCATGTTTATTAGTGGAAAATTATAATAGCGTGACCCCTTTTCTATCATATGTTCTTCTGGGTTCCATGTATCGTAAGCTCAGAAACTATAGTTTAGTTAATGGAGAGGCAACTTCCAGCATCCTTAGATGTAGAACTACAGCTCTTAATAACTTCTTTACTATGGAGGCAGGAGGATCCTATTTGCAATACTGGCTCACATGGCTTGCTGTTTAGAGCATTATGCAGCATTGCTCTTATTTTATGACTCCTACTTTATTTTAAACAACTATTTTTTTTATTTGTTTACCCACCAATCAAGATCATAAGAGGTCAATTTATAACTCTCTATCAAAGCCATGTTTTTTTGGTGCCGCGATTTCAGTGAATTTGCAGAAGTTGCCTTGAGAGGAAACTTCTGCGATTTCACTGAAATCGCGCCGCCGCATATGCCATCCCACCGGCGATTTACATTTTCGCCAGTGGGTTGGCATTTCCTGGAGATTAGTCGCCTGCGAACAGGGAGATTTGTCGCGGGTGACTAATCTCCCCATGTGCCAGAGCCCTTAAGGATCAATTTCAAATGCAAATCCAATGTGCAAAGAACACAAATGACACTAATTGAATTTTCGTTACCTAGTATGCAGCACTGTTCACAGAATTCCAGTATAGTATCAACATTCATTCAAATGAAAATGCTAATTATTGTGCACTCTAGTAATTGCATTCTATTCCAGTGCAACTTTAAAAGTCAATAAGTGTGTGATTCAGTAGATGCAAGTCACATGTGTAGATACAACAATATTAGGCAGCTATTAATCATAGGGTTGTATTCTTCCTATAATTTACACCTTGTGGACAACTGCATTCAATTCAACAGAGCAGACAGAATTGGCAAATGCTGCTACACACAAGCTGTAAGAAGCATGGATGGCTTTTACAAAATAGCATCCATTTTTGCCCTTTAATACAAATAATCAACAAATTTAACAGTGAAACAAACAACCATTTATTGGTTCAATTGTTAACAAAAAACTCCAAAAAACAAATCATACTATACCAAACAACAAACAGGTGCTTCCCAGTGCCTCGTGGTCCCCCATACCCCACCATCTTTATGCGTTTTGCGCCATTGGGTGCTTCATCATAGGATGATGAAGCACCCAAGGGGGGCGGGGTATGGGGACCATGAGGTTTGGTATAGTATGAGTTGTTAACAATTGAGGCAATAAATGGTTGTTTGTTTCACTGTTAAATTTGTTGATTATTTATATATTTATATTCAGGACCTTAACAGTGAGATATAACTATTAGATGGTCTCTTTCACCGTCTAATATTTATTGTATAGTTACCATTTTTGCCCTTTGCATTTTTGTTTGTATATGAACTGTTTTGTCTTGTGAAGTCAGCTTTATAGATATTTCTTGTGGCTACTAGGCCTCAAGTACCCTAGCAACTAGGCAACAGTTTGAGAGTCAGTATGGAAGATGAATAGCTGAGGACCAGCATGGAAAGATGACCAATAAAAAATAAGAATAACAAATTATTGAAGCTTTACAGTGGTTCTATAAAATGGTTGCTGGCATCAGTGACTCAAACAACCAGATAGTATTTTCAGTTGCATGTGCAATAAATACATGTTGCAGTGCAGCACTGATTGCATTTTAATTAAACTGCAATAAGGGATGTGTCTCTGAATTTTCAAGTGATTTGGTCACCCTATCACAGATGGCAGCAGTATATTTATAGCTATATATATACTATATATATATATATATATATTTTTTTTTTTTCTTGCTGTTTTTTTTAGGATTTTGAGTTGCGTGCCTATGAAGCCACACGCTGGGTGACAACTCCTGTAGGTCTGAGTGGCGAAGGCTTGCAACAAGGCTTTTTGCACCTGACTGAGTACCTGAATGGAAAAAATAAAGAAGGTATCTTGTGCTTCTTCATTTCTGTTTATATTTTTTCAGTAGATATGACTCGCAGCCCACCAGCTTATATAATTGTCTCGCTACCCCCAGCAGCATTTATTAACTACAGTTCCCAGCAGCAGCAGCGACAATTGTGGACTGACTTAGGACTCATACTCATCTGCATTGGTTCCTGTGCTCCCCTGTGTTGGTGTTCTCTTGTGTTCTACGGCAGGGAAGCACAGGAAGAAATGCACCCCCTTCTTCTGTATGGGACTGTACTAATGCAGGAGCATATAAGTGCCAAACGCACAAGAAAGCCACTGCAGGGGGGGCGCAGAACATACACAGGTGAATACAAGCACTTACAACAAGGCCTACCCATATGTGAATAATAACCTCAGGGACAGATTTCTGATTTTAGTGGTTTTAGAGTTTTTTTGAAACCACAAATAATGGTATGAAAATTAGTTTTTATTACAAAAGAACAAGTTTTAGCACAAAAAAACACAAATTGCAAAACAAAAATTATGAATGTTAATAAATGCCCCCTCTGTGTTCTTTAAGGAATCCAAATGGTGATGGGTGTTCCTGTGTTAGTAATTATTCCAGTAGTTAGATCGCCTGTCAATGGAACCATGATGATACTTCTGCCAACAGAAATTGAGAATCCCCCGAAACCCACAGATGCTGACGTTTTGTTGACAAACTTTAATGCAACCTCTGTTTATGTTAGGTAAGTGCACCATTGGTTTGATTCTTCCTCCTAATTCTCTCTAGAGCTCAATTACGATTGCAGCTGCAAGTGCAGTTGAGCTTAAATAGATGCATTTGTTGCATATATTGACCCAGGGCATTAAAGGTATTTGCACCTAAACACGTTCCTAACTTTTTAGTGTATTTCGCCAAGTGCTCATTGTGCCTGCCCAGTCTGTCTAATGAATCAAGCACAAGGGTGCCTATTGCCTATTGACGCAGGGGAACCCTGGAGCTACCACCACCCTGGTGGTAACTCCTGGGCTCCCACTGTAGGCTACATCAATAGTCACAGCTGAATTATGCCTAAAGGATTGTGTGCAGACACGAAAAAAATTACACAAACCCCACTACACCAGTTTGTAAAAATACAAAATGTACAACTGTAGACATCTTAATCTGTTGGTTGCAACTATGCACACCATTGCAATTATGCCAGAACTGTGGGGAAAATGTTGTACTGAAGGTAAAAAACGTAGCTAATTCCATACAAAATTGCCTTTCATGTACTCATTTATCATTGAGCTTGTAGGCTCGGCAAAAGTATATGTAAGAAGGACACAGAAAAAACAAAAGGCAACTGAAATTTTAATATGCAGAGATGTTGCCAACTTGTCAACCTGGGATATGGATACCATGGGTACCTTAGCAGCTCCATCACCATAATGTGCCACCAGCTTCCAGAATATTTTATACACTCTCTTTCCAAAGTGGTTAATGAGCCTGAGCCACTGGGAAAATAACATGGGCCACATGGCCAGCAATGCCCCATATAATATATTTCAAACCTCCTCTAAAGGAAAGCAGGTATTTTGTGGATGAATTGCATCTATTATAAAATTGGTTTGATGTGGGTGGATATTTACATTTCCCTCCACTGCACATGGTTTATTTGGTGCTCTGTACTTTATAGAGATAGATCAATGCGAGATTAGAGCTCACCACAGGAAAACTCATCCACTTTCTATTCATTCCTATGAAATTTTAAACATTTTTAGAAGTGTATTTATCAAATGGAGAACTCTAACTTTCACCAACCGATAAATACACTTCTAGAAATCCCACAGGAATGAATAGAAAGTGGGTGAATTTTTCTGTGGTGAGCACATTTTGATAAATCTGCCCCATAGTGAAATAGAAAGCTCATTTGCAAATGTCACATTCACATTAATAGGCACAATCAGTACATTGTCACCAGGCACCTTAAATTGATTATCTAACAAGCTCTAAATTATGGGAAGGCCATCTCCCATAGAAACCATATTACCAAGCATCACCAAGTGGCTTTTTAGGAGAAATGCTTTACCAGGGAGAATAACTAAATAGTAAGGGGCAAAATTTGAGATTATTGCTCACCACAGAAAAATTCCCCCACTTTCTGTTCGTCACGGGATTTTAAAAAGCATATTTATCAAATAGTAACTTTCTCACATTTACAAATACATTGTAGAAACACAATAGGAATGAATAGAAAGTGGGGTTTTTATCATCACAAAATTGTTTCCCTCAACAGAGGTATGGGCTAATAAAGCCTGTACTCCTGTAGGGGAAAACAGTATGTTTTACCCAAAAAAGTCGCTTGCGAGCACTTTGCCACCTGAATGTCTATGTTTAGTGACACACATGACACTCTATTTGTAATTAAAAAAAAATGGACTCCTCCAACAGAGGTGCAGGCTAATAGAGTTTGCTTTTCGGTAGTGGGAAACAAAAAAATGACCCTTGCCAGCACTATGGGCTACATAATGTACAGGGTTGCTACCTTTGACCACGGCAAACACTGAAAAAGAGGGTAGGGTGATGACATTGTGGGCAAAGCAGTGACATAAAGGGGTGGGGTCATGATTTTGGGGGTGTGTTTGTACCTTGATGGGGTAGGGCAATGACATCAGAGGTGGTTATTGGCCAAATTAATGTTCATGTTTTTACAAGGCTAAAAACCAAACCAGACATTTGTGACTGGAACATGGAAAACCAAACTGTTCAAGTCAAAACCAAACATGTGGCAACCCTAGTGATGTATAAATACTATTAGCTACAGATATGTAAAATATTGCTTTTCTGCAGGTCTTACTATGACTTCAGCATCACAGATTCTAATGCAGCTAAACTGGTAAATGCAGTGCATTCCCAGGGCAAGGATTTCGAAAGATCATTCTACGCATCAGCTAGCTATCATGATCCAGCTCTCGTAATTGGACGGCACTCTGAAGTGTGGGTTTTAGCAAAATAATAAGCAAACACATTCAGAGCTTTTGTTTTCCATAATAATCAATTTCCTAATAAACTTTCTTTTTATGAAAAAGCTGCTGAGACAAAACACAGGTGCACCACAACTTGTCACATTACTCTTTATTGTAGCTTATACATAAGAACCAAACAAACCTTTCTATCACTTTTCTTTCTAACAGCTAACACTGCTATAACTTCTATGTACAAATTGTGGGACTTGGGAAAATATGGGACTACTGTGAGTAAATACCTTTAATAACATTGTAATAAATTCTTTCACTTTAATAAACCATTCTGCATTGCATAACTGTGTGGTGGTAATTATGTGTAATACTTCACTGCTCTAAAATGGACCCATATAACTAAAAGAATAACATTCAAGCTTGAAGTAGATCTACTTACAATACAGAAATAAATGTCCTGCTCTTTGATATATTTGGCTTTTTTAAATGAAAGAAATCATTGCAGTAAATCTGCCTTTTATGTTGGCCGATTGCTGTAATGCCAGCCGCTCAGCACCTTCTCTACACCCCTCTCCCCTCCATACTCTACAAAAAAGTGCTAATGAAAATGGTTGTAATATCACACTAATATTTACTATTTTCACACCCCCACTCTCATTAAAGGGGACATATTGGATAAATGGGAAAAACCCTAATTTTGTAGGCAATTATGAATATACGGTGCTGGTTTCCCTTTGTGCTAAACATTAATCCTCTCTGTAAAAATGGCCCCTTTATTGGAGCTCCCTATAGATCCTATCACTTCTCTGTCTTAGTTTGAAATGAAGAGTGGGCGTGTCCTAACGGTCCCTGCCAGAAGCACAGTAGGAGGGGGAGAGCCAATCACAGCCCTGCAGTCACACAAGCACAGACAGGCTTCAGTTCCCTATCAGGTCAGCCTAGCTGCTGATTGGTTCCTATCCTACAGTGCAGGGTACGGAGGGCCGCTGGCTCCCCTGCACATCCAGAGAATTCAGCCAGCAGGAAGTGGAACAGATGGGCGGGGCTAGTGGGGTTTTTGTGGAATTTCTCAATAAATCAGTCAGAAACACAACTTTTTTAGCAAATTCCTTCTATATCTAGAGGAGTATAATTTACTGGTACATTGTTAATTTTTATAGGATATGTCTCCTTTAAGGTGACAAGTGTTACAGGTGAATTTATATTATCTATCTATTATATATATATATATATATATATATATATATATATATAGTAATTACTTCTTGAGATGGGTCTTTTTTTCTTCTAAGAAAATTAAATTCAATAGACCTTCAGTGTTCTTAGTCTTCTTAGAAATATAAGAATAAATATGAATAGACACTGAGAGGTTTCTTTTCACCTTCATTTCCTTATAGTTCAGCTAAACCCACACAGGGTATTCTGGTTCTTTGGATCAAAATGGCTTATTCTGAGCAGGTAAAAACTTTTTCCTGTTCTTCATCAAACAAGCAGCCTCTCCCTGGGGGCAAACACAGACACGATTTGATTGTCACTCTGCAATCGGCTGATCGCGCCTGCTAGTTGCAGCTCGGCAAAGGCTGCCTGTTAGATGAAGCTGAAGGAAGGCAGGGGAAAGAGACAGTGCCTGTAGCTCCTGGCCGCTGTTCCCTGCTATCGCCCTCGCCCCTAGCCCAGCACCATGAGAGCTGTCATTCAAAGGGTCACTAGGGCCAGTGTGACTGGTAAGTGGCGAGCAGGGTGGTGCAGATTAGCAGCAGCGCAGGGTGGCAGCTCCCTCTACTCATGTGCGACCAGCGTGCGATTCGTGAATAAAAAAAACCTCCTGTACAGACCGGGCTTTGCCTAAAGCTGAGGGGCCGACATGATCAGGCCAGTCTCTCCCAAAGCATCAGGAACCGGCTTTCCGGGCTACTTCCTTCCTGTGCATTGGCTGCAGGCAGCGCCGTGTGTGAGTGTGGGCCCCGCAGTGTGCTGCTCTGTGTATCCCGGGTATAGTGTGCCCTGTGCCGCCGGAACAGCATTGCCCCAGTGCAGTCACCTGCCTGTGTATAAGGTTCCCATCCGTTTGTATAAGGTTACTATCTGTTTGTATAAGGTTCCCATCCGTTTGTATAAGGTTACTATCTGTCCCTGCCGCATAGTGACAAACCCTGTTGCAAGACATTGTGCCCTGTGGCCCCATGAAGCGTCCCTGTGAGCTGTCATTAAGTTTAAAACCCTTCCCCGCCCTTCGTGCTGACTGTGCGGAGCGGAGCTGTCTCCAGTTCTTCAGGTAACAAGCTGCCTGTGCCTGGTTGCAAGCCGCAGACGTGATCAGCCGATTGACGAACAGCACAGAAGATCGCAAGGCTACTTTAATGCCTTATTAAGAGGTGTCCCCAGTATTTGCTTTCAAAATCTGGTCACTTTACATTTGCACAAGTGCACAGGGGATAACATCCGGTTCCCAGACCCCCTCCCCAGCCCCCCAACCTATTGCTTCATGTGACACTCTCTGGTAATACAGAGTGAAAGTCTGGCAATTCGCTGCTCCCCCCCCTCAGTCCAGAGCTGATTTCCGCTGGCCCGACCATTGTGTGCTCTGTATTTAGTATATATATTCTATAACCACCTTTGCTTTGGAGCTATAGTGAGGATTATAGGTTATAGCTGATTGGCTGCAGGTCAGAAATTTGTGAGCTCAGTTTTTTTTTTATCTCCCCAGATAAGGAGCCTTATTGGCCCCTCACTAGAGCCCTAGTTCTGCATATAAAATATGGAATTAGCCCTCCTGCTGTACCACAGTTATTGTTGTCAAGTGTTCCCAATTTCCAGTGACAGACTGTGGTTGTGACTTCCTGGTTCCTAACCAACTGCACAACATCATTTCTGTCTCTGATGGCCAAAGATCTGCTTGTTTTGCAATGTCCCAAATTCATGTCACATTGCTCACTCAGTGTGGTCTCCTAAGCAATTTTGCAATTTACTTAAATTATTTTTCATATTAGCAGTTTAAAAACAAATATAAATTTAAGAAACGGTGCCATCTGGTGTTCATTTCATCTACTGTCTAAAGTCAGCTGAAAATGAATTTAGTGAAAAAGGGCCATTTTATCATCATATAATCATCATTTTGCTCTATTTAGGAAATTAAGTTGCAGTGAGCAGAGAAGCACCATCTGATATTTTCTTGGAATAAGCTGTGGGTGTGGTGGCTGATGGGTTAATTCCTGTGCAACAGTCTCCAATAAGAAGGCAGTGGTTTCAGGTGTATAAGACTCAACACTTGCTGGTGTTACTGTGCCACTCAGTATTCTATGCTCTTATATGTGTGGGTTAAATATAGTCCACATTACAGAGCACATTTATGATTATAAGGCAGAATTGTCAGGGATGGTTAGCACTGCTGCCTTGCAGCTTTTTAGTTGAAGGGTAGATATTATCCAGGGCACTATTTCCAAGAAGCTTGTATGTTCTCACTGAGTGGGTTTTCTCCTCATTTTCTGGTTTCCTCCCATACTCCAAACACATATAGGCAGGTTTATTGGCTCCAGATACCCATAGGGGCTGATTTACTTACCCACGAACGGGTCGAAATGAGTCCGATTGCGTTTTTTTCGTAATGATCGGTATTTTGCGATTTTTTCGGATTCTTTACAAATTTTTCGTTACCAATACGATTTTTGCGTAAAAACGCGAGTTTTTCTTAGCCATTACGAAAGTTGCGTAAAATCTGGCGATTCTTCGTAGCGTTAAAACTTGCGCAAAAAGTTGCGCTGTTTTCGTAGCGTTAAAACTTACGCGAAACTTTGCACCTTTTAAGTTTTAACGCTACGAAAAATGCGCAACTTTTCGCGTAAGTTTTAACGCTACGAAAAAAGCGCAACTTTTTACGCAACTTTCGTAATGGATACGAAAAACTCTCGTTTTTACGCAAAAATCGTATTGGTAACGAAAAATTCGTAAAGAATCCGAAAAAATCGTAAAACATACGAAAAAGTCGCAAAATGTTCGTTTTCAAGTCGGAACTTTTCCAATTCGGGTCGGATTCGTGGGTTAGTAAATCAGCCCCATAGTGTGTGTGAATGGAGACCATAGGAGTATTTTGGAGCTATATAAATAAATGAAGAGTAATAAAGCCTGGTGCTAAGTACTCTAGGATTGTCTCTTCAGACTATAATTAGGAAAATTATCTTTTTGCATATGCGCTTCTTTATACTTGCACTGTGCACTGAAATGCCTTTTGCACTTTCACAAGGTGCAGTGTGCTCTGGTGCAAGGGAGCCCTGCCATGATCCGCTTGTGTTGTGTTTGTTATATTATTAAAGGGGACCTGTCACCCAAATAATAACCCTGAATTATTTTCTATCATGTTAGTTGAGCAAAATAAACTTTACTTACACTATATAAATAGTATAAATATTGTTTCATTCAGTCTTGGAATTACTCAATCACAGCCAGGAGGCAGCTGCTATTTTGTGGACACTGTTATTAAGGCAAGCTTTGTATCATGCCAAAATCTTGTTTATGTCATAGAATGGGGGACCAGATGCCCATACTCATGCACTGGCTACATAATTAGATGATAGCGAGGGAGGGGAAAAGTGAGAAGTGCAGTGACATCTAGGCAGTGCTGAATGGAAAGCTAAAGTTATTTTTTGCCCCAACTGTATGCCTAAGGCATAGACATGGGGCAGGATACATGATTGACAGCTGGGATTTTAAAATGAAATGCCTTTGTAATGGATATGGATGTGTTATAAAAAAGGAATCTTGTTTCATGTTTAACTTGAAAAGGACTTTTATTATTCAGCTTTTTATGTCTGTGTGACAGGTCCCCTTTAATTTTACACACTCATAACACACATGTCCATGTTGCCGCTACTTGAATTAACAAAACAAGTACACCTCTAGGATTGATACACCAGATGCAAGTTGTGGTGCACACACATTTTATAGCAAAGTGTATGTTTGGTGGAAAAAAAAAAACAATAATTATGACTAATTGCTCAAGTTGTTTCTTTTTTTTCACTTATTTAGTAACTAAGACCAATAAATGAAATCCACGTTCCATATTCTAAGTTGAGGCAGAGCAGTGAATAAGGAGCTGCATTAGCTGTGCTGATTTTTTGTGCTTTGTGCAAATATATATATAAAAAATAGCCCTTAGGACTTTTGCCACTTTTTGTTTTGTTACTGCCACAGTAGGTTTTCTTAAGAATGCTGGTTTGTCTGGATAACATAGCTGTGCTTCTAAACATTCATATGTACCTGTTCTTTTTTCCTAGTCGGAGATGAGCAGATCAGTTCCATTGGGAGAGGCATCTGTGTCTTGTTGGGTATATCAGTGGAAGATACCCAGAAAGATATTGAGTATATGTAAGTATGTTTCAAATATTATGCTAATGGAAAGGTCACCACCAATATTCAGCAGGGTTCGCCCCTCCAGGCTGAAAGGGTTAATAGTCCAATCACCATGTAGCCAACTAAGTAGTATGGGGCCCCAATTATAAAAAAATACAAAAAAAATTTGACTATATACTCCACACCACTGATCCTATGTTACCATTCCTCATTACTCCTGAACATGCCCATAACCTTTCCATAAACCCTGCCCACTCGCTAGCAAGCACTGTCCCTTTTGGGGTCTGTGAATCTCACCATCATGTCTGGCAGGGGACCTTCATTGAGATAGCTTGTGATAGGATTCTCGCCTGTTTAACTCTATACATGTAACCTTGTGTTAAACATAAGAACCGAGCCAGAGCTTTTGTTATGGCTTCAGCAGCACATTAGGATATAATGTAATAACAGGTTTAAAGTTTGCACTGATTGGTTCCAGAGAGTTGCCTTTTATTAAGGTGGCCATACACGAGCAGATCCGCTCGCTTGGTGATGTCACACCTACGGGTGGGCGATATCGGGGACCATTTAGGTAAAAAAAATAATAATCCGATCGTTTGGCCCTGGGGCCAGACGATCGGATTATGTGAGCGGCAATGGGGCAGTCGGATCGGGGACCGCATCAACGAGCCGATGCGGTCCCCGATCCGACCAGATTTTCTAACCTGGCCGATCGAGATCTGGCCAATTTCAGGCCAGATATCGGTCGGCCAGGCCGCTCTGCTCTCCCCATACACGGGCCGATTAGCTGCCGAATCGGTCCAAGGGACCGATATCGGCAGCTATAGTCGGCCCATGTATGGCCACCTTTACTCTACGTTAAGTATAAAATTGCCATAATTATTGTAGTAGCCAATGCCCCTAGAGTGGTGTTTAGCTGTGCTGGTAACCCCCCTTACCACCACAAGCAGTTAGCTCTCTCATTACTTTCCTTATCAACTCCTCCCTCCACATATCTGAGAGCTTTTTTTAAATTTTTTTTTTTTTTATTAATTGCTACCTCCTTACAAATATTTTCCCGACTACTTATACATTAAATCTTTTCCTATTTTGTTACAGGGTGCGGAAGATTCTGAATCTGCGTGTGTTTGCGGATGAGAGTGGAAAGCAGTGGTGCAAGAGTGTAATGGATAAGCAGTATGAGGTGCTTTGTGTGAGCCAGTTTACCCTGCAATGCGTCCTTAAAGGAAACAAGCCAGACTACCATATGGCTATGCCTTCTGAGCAAGCAGAGCCTTTCTACAATGTCTTTTTACAACAAATGCGGAAAGCCTACAAACCAGAACTCATTCAAGGTATTGCCAGCAAAAACATTAGGGGTTTTCTTTTTGTTTGTAAGGGCTACAATATATAACCAGATGTGTTTGGGCAGTTTGATCTATATAAACCACATTACCTAAGAGTCTAGGCATGCATGGTGTCTCAACGTATAGTTTTAGTACAAATTTCTGATTGGTCTGTCCAAAACTTGATCTGCTAATTCTTCTTCTTGGTGTGCAAATGGGGCATTGGAGATGCAAAAGTGAGAGGAACCCCAGATCATGCTCTTTTCACCCCAAATTCATTGTTAACCACAAATAAGTCACTTAATCTGCCTAGATTGCTGTATAATAAATTAATGCTCACATATTTCACAAGATACTTCCTGTAGACAGTGGTGAAGCTATAGAAGGAGCAGACATTGCAACTGCTATCTAATAGTAACAATAATATTTTAGCCTAACAGACCAATAGTTTCTTTAACTTAAGTGCATTTCTGATAGAAGATTAATATTTTAAAGCAACACCAAAAATAAAAGTGTATTTAATATAATTAAAATATAATGTAGTGTTGCCCTGCACTGGTATAAGTTGTGTGTTTTCTTCAGAAAGACTACTATAGTTTATATAAACAAAGCTGCTGTGTAGCCATTCAAACTGAAATAGGGCTAAATTGCACAGGTTACATAGCATATAACAGATTTGTAAAAGACCATTGTTTTCTACAGAGCTTATCTGTTCTCTGCTATGTAACCTGTGCCTTTTCTTCTTCTTTCTAGCTTGAATGGCTGCCCCCATGGCTACACAGCAGCTTATTTATATAAACTATAGTAGAAGCAAACACACAACTTTTTACCAGTGCAAGTCATTTAAAAAAATAATGTACAGTACATTATAGTTTATTACTTTAAAACACTTTAATTTTTTTGGTATTACTGTTCTTTTAATAAAACTAGTATTTTCAAAATTCATGTAGTGTGCTCTTCACTCGTGCCTTATATTTTTCTAAGAAAGTGGGTAAGCTGTAACCTTTTTTCATTTGGAATCTTCATTTTATTGATCGGGGGAATTATGAAGCCTTGAAACTGTAAAAGCAAATTATTCATGGCAGTTAAAAATGACACAGATTATAGGAAGCACAGGCAATAAAGTTAATGTGCTATCATCGCAATCAGTTAAAGTTTGGCACTGACACTGTTATATCTGCGAAGAATGAGTTCCATTTCTGAAATGGATTGTTTCAATAGATACTTTTGGCACTACTATCTGTCAGCATCATGCTGTTTGATGGTCTGTTACACTGATGTGCTAAAGGAGTTTCACACCAAAAAGCCCTGAAGGTTTGGTTTCTGTAAGGTGGGCAACTTGCTATTATAGCAACCCCGCATTCATTTCAATTTTTACTGGCAACCATGCTGCCTTTTAATTTTTACTGGCCACAAGATTTTATGGAGTCATTATAATAAATAAAAGGTTTAAATTCCTAGTCTTTTGTCTCTGTACTTGCTGTGGGGAGGTATATATTTACAGTTCTACTTTTCTATACAGACTTTTTCCCTATTATAATTTCTGGGACAGGCATGGGATCCATTATTGGGAAACCTGTTATCCAGAAAGCTCCAATTTACAGGAAGACCATCTCCCATAGATTCCATTTCAATCAAATAATTAAAGTTTTTAAAAGTAATCTTCTTTTTCTCTGTAATAATAAAACAGTACCTTGTATGCAATCTTGACTAAGATATAATCAGGAGAGAACTATTGGGGGTGCGATTGCACCTTGGCCTGCACCCCCTTAGGTCCCATTTAGGGGACCTAAGCTTGTGCTGATGTGAATTGGCCTTCTAAATTAATCCTTACTGGGGGCAAAAAAATCCTATAAGGTTTATTTAATTTATTTTTTTAGTAGACTTTCGGCATGGTGATCCAAATTATGGACCCCTTTTCCAAAGAAAACCTAGGTCCCGAGAATTCTGGATAACTGGTCCCATACCTGTACTACTTACTGCTAGCATATATAATTGAGTAACTTCACATAGAGAGATGGCAACATTATATGGCTAAAGCATGTGGACACCCCTTTTATTATTGGGTTTAACTAATTAAAGGAGAAGGAAAAGCTAAGTCACTTGGGGGTGCCAAAATGTTAGGCACACCCAAGTGACTTTTACCCCGGGCTGGTGCCCCTGTACAGAGAGAACTGCACCAGCCCAGGGTAGCAGTGATCGCTTCCTCCTTCTTTCTTCGCTGCGCTTGCATGCACAGTAGAGTGAAAAGCTGAACTTTAACAGAGAAGTCGGCTTTTTCACTCTACTGTCCATGCGCCGGACTCTCAGTCAAGGCTTAGCGATGGCAGAAGGAGGAAGCGCATTACCGCGGTGCGGTTTTCTCCTAACAGGGGCACCAGCCCGGGGTACGAGGTAAGCGATTCAAGTCACTTGGGGGTGCCTAACATTTTAGCACCCCCAAGTGACTTAGCCTTTCCTTCCCCTTTAAGCCATGCTTATCATTGGCAAACACAGGTACCACTTCATTACACAGCAATATTTTTGACAATTCCATGCTTCACATGTTATGGCAACAGTTTGGCGAAGGCATTTTTTTATGTTTCAACAGGCTAGTAACCCAGTGTATAAATAAGATCCATTCTGAATTGGTTTGCTGAGATGGGGTTGGAATAACCTGACTGGCTTCCACAGAGCCCTATCCTTAACCCAACTGAACACTTGGGGGATGAATGTTGACAAAGTTGCCAGTTGTCAAGATTATCTATCTAATAGATGAGAGAACTGTAAAAAAAAATGTAGTTCCTCTGGGAAAACCTGCATACTTTCTGCCAGACAGAGTCCTGTTGGCAGACCCCAGGGCAGGAGAAAGCTGGGCCACACTGACATTTCTGCTTAAGCATTTGGAGCCTGAATACTGAGAAAATTTTTTTTTTCTTATTCTTTAAAAGCTCGTTTGTCAGCTGTCAGCTCCAAGTACTTTTATGTTTTTTTCCCCTCATCTATAACAGCCCTGCTATAAAAATAGTCAGTTGATTTATGTGTGCCGTGTGGCGCTTCTGCGCGGATGTAAAGGTCTCCTGTTTGTTATATTGCCTATAAAAATAAAGTTGCTCAGAAAAGCCGGAATAAAAGTCAGTTGCTATTTTGTGTGCAGATATTCCCCCTGATAATGAACACTTCATTTCAGCAAAATGGAGCAATATTTTATATTTCTAGGGCATTGTTTGTACTGCTGAATAATTCATGGCAGTTACTTTTTGCTGGTAGTTTTTTTGGGAGTGTTTGCAGAATCTCTGTAACAGAAAACCACATAACAGTTTAAGGAGTCTGTTTATTACAGTGTGTTAGAATTGCCTTAAACTGGAAGCAAATAAATCCCAAATAAGTCACCAAATTTAAGTTAAAGCATATTCTGTTGGAAGAACAGATTGGCACAGATATGTGTGATAATAATTGCATTATGCATTACTAAATGGACAAGTACATGTCAAAATGAAGACAAAAAAGTTTTTTTTGCAAAGGGGCCCTTTGCAAAAAAAATCCCTTCATGAAACCTCAGTTTTACATACCCAGATTCATTTTATGCCATATTTTTTGTAGTCCCACCTATATATAATGCATTTCCCTGATTTTTACATTTTACATTATTTTTTCTGGTCGCCTGAAAAATTTAAAATGGGGGTTCTAATATATTTGCTTCAACACGTGCTCCTTGCAGTTCCTTATGGTTGCAATCGGTGCTGCCTGCCTCCTGTTCCAAATTTCACAAAGTTGCGAAGGAGCCTTGGTACTACAGCTAAGGCCCTGGGCACACTGAGCAGTTTGTCCACTTTTCCCAGCCTGCGTTTTTCTGCCTGGATCCTGTCAGAAGCTGTATTTTTCGGTGGAGGCACACGGAGCAGTGTATGGAAGCGGATGCGCTTCTCTCAGCCTGACAGAAAAACACACGCTGAGGGTAGTGGCCAAACCGCTCCATGTGGCAAAGGCCTAACTCTGAACCAGCCGGTAGCTCCAGAGTTCCTACAGCAGCTGATGTCAGTAGCTGTTGTGCAGCTACGCTGAAAGAATAGGGCCCACATGTGAAAACATAAGAGGGACGCAAAAAGCCTGACGTGTTTCAGGGGTTGAACCCTAGATATGATGACATCAACACAGTCCTTTTAAATATATGTTAACAGTGTAATCTAAGGGTCAAAAAAAAGATTCAGTAATAATATTGCTTACTAATAAAAATTAGTTAATTAACTAATAAAAATTAGTTAATTAGAAAAAAAATTAAAATAAAGAACTTGGAGTGAAGGAGTAATAATAAATAAAAACATAGACCTGATCTAGGTAGTATATACCATAACATCATATACTCTCATAGTATATAGCACCAACTGGACTAATAACATTTTCAGTGCAATTGCATTTAATTTGTGTAGTAGCGCAGCATTTGAGTCTGATACATCTCCTGCTGACGACTGCAATTACATTGGAATCATGGAGAAAATCTCCTAATTTGTAAATAAAAAACATTGTGATTGCACTTAAAATTGCACTAAGCCCACTCCAGTTGCAGTCATAAATGACACCTAAAGTGACACAAATACACAATATTGAAATAAACTTCTCCGCCCAACATCAACTGGATCTGAGGTGGTTTTTAGACCAGATGTGACCAGGAGATGGGGGTCGAAATAGGGTTCCCGAAAAATGTGTGTGCACAAACATTCATATTGTACCATAGACAGTGTGCCACAATGTGTGTCATGGTACAGAGGGTATGGCTAGCCACCTAGCCATGGTAGGGACCTGTCATGGTAAACAAGACCCTAGCAACCAGATAGGTGCTACAATTCCAAACTGGAGAGCTGCTGAACAAAAAGCTTAATAACTGAAAAACCACAAATAGGAAAAAATTAAAACTAATTGTCTCAGAATATCATTGTCTACATCATATCTCTTTAACACAGGCACTAGAATCTGTGTAGTACAAAAGATCCACTGCAGTGGCAACTAGGGTGCAGGTATTGGTACTGTAATACCAGCGAAAGGGTCTTACAGGAGGGTACACTATACACAGCACGTACGAGCCCAAAACAGAAGACTGTAATAGTGGTACAATATAATGTATTGGCCAGGCCATAGGCAGCTCATTAGCACCCAGATGGGCATTGCAGGCTTATAGTGTGACGCACTCACAGTGTTGTTTATTTTATAACAGGAACCTGTAGCCTTTTGATGCTCTTTAACTGATTTCCTCAGACAGAGATAGACTGATTAGCCCTCATTTCTCTCCCCTTGTGTGCTTTTATGACAATCCAAGAGCCAAGAGATCATGATGTTGCTCGGCTGTGTCTTTCTCCTCACTGATTGCAGAGTTCTAGGTGAGAGCTGTATCTGTTCTAAACAAGTGTATTTTTTTCCCCCATGCTTAAATCAATACAGACGTTTCTAGGTGATTGCTGATGGTAATGGTTGGTAATGAGCAGCTCAACTGATCAGTGTTATTTCTTTTAGTTATTACGTTTAAAGCAGAAATAAATACTTGTACTCCGCAAAAATGATTTTGATGCTGGCAAGTACAGAACACACGTCATGTTACTGAGATCTAAAATAAAGTTTTGGATTTTTTTAATTTATATTTTACAATGTTTCTCTCTTTCAGAAGAACATATCAGTCTGCTCACAGCAGCCCCACTCTGGCATGGCTGATACACAGTATGCGCTTGCTCTTGTGGAACCCATTGCCTGCTTGTAAAACACTCTTGGTCACCTGCGGCATGATGGGATGGATTGTGCCTGTAAGGGCCCATTCACCAAATTGCTGTCCATATTGCACCACATTGCCATCATTCATAGTAATTGCGCAGAGCAGCGACTGCATACATCCGCTTGGGCTGCTTCTTGCAGCTTTCATGCAGGAAAGAGATGCAAGAGACCAAATACAGCCGTCGTTACTTTTTACCATAAGATAACATTTCTTCTTTTCAACAACTGAAACAGATTTGTACATTTTATACACAGTTTTTTTGCAATGCCATTGTTTTGTTTTATCTGCTTAAAATCTATCCTCATTAAAAGGGGTAGGTCATCTGTAAGTTACCTTTAAGTATGTTATAGAAGGGCCAGTTCTTAGCAGATATTCAATTTGTTTTAATTTTTTTATGATATGTGAATTATTTAATATGTCACTGACCCTAGCAGCCAAAAACCTATTGCTCTGTGAGGCTACAATTTTTGTCATTTTTTATTACTTATACTTCCATTCAGTCCCTCTCCTACTCATTCCAGTCTTTCATCCCAACCACATTCTGGTTGCTAAGGTTATTTGAGCCCTAGCAACCAGATAGCTGCTGGAATTCCAAACTGAAGAGCTGCTGAACAAAAAGCTAAATACTCGGAAAAACACAAATAATAAAAAATGAAGACTCAGAATTTCACCCTCTACATCATAATAAAAGGTTACAACCCCTTTAGATTTAAAAAATCTATTAATGTTATTAGTAGATTTTTGTAATTTATCAGTGCAGACCTCCCCAGTGGTTGGATAAGCTCCATATAAAGCCTGGTTGTATGAGGTTCTCCTCTTTCCTGTATGATTCTTTGGTACATTTTTTATTGCTGGAAACAATTCTGGGGTTAGTGAGGATAGATGGGATGCTTTCTCCTATATTAACATTTGTAGTCATGCCTGAATCTGTTATAGCTTATATTTTGTTTTTCATTTTTCAAGGGGAAACAAGTTTTTCTATACACATACATTTCTCCCCTACCCTTCATACTCTACTTCTACTTTAATCCACACCATCCTGCCATTATAGTCTGGCTGTACAGCACCACCTGTGGTAAAGTGTTACCCCTGAACTTTGGGGATGGTAGGCACCTTCTTAAATGTATATTAAAGGTGTAGTTCACCTTTAAATTAATTTTTAGAATGGAGAAGACATTGATATTCCCAGATAATTTGCAGCTGGTCTTCATTTTTTATTTTTTTGTGGTTTTTCAGTTATTAAGCTTTTTATTCAACAGCTCTGCAGTTTGGTATTTCAGCAGCTATCTGGAGCTAGGGTCTTATTTCCCTTAGCAACCAGGAGGTTGTTTAAATAACAGACTGGAATATAAATAGGTGAGGGCATGAATAGAACAATAAGCAATAAAACAGAGTAATTTTAGAGATTTAAAAAAAAACTTTACTTATTCTTTAAAACAGCTTATATGCCAGTGACCCACTGGTTCCCCTATCTTTCTGAAAGCAGTCATAGTTACTACTGTCCTTATTGCTCCTTCCCAGTTTTAGGAGCAAAACTGCTATTCCTTTAGTTATAAGTTATTAGTTCACTATAAGGAAACTCAGATGTTAACACAACTTTAGGTGATGTCTTCTCAGAAAGTTCTGCAACAGAGTTGAAGTACTGTCCAAACCTTCAGATTTCTCAGATTAAAGTAAGGATTCACTTCTTACTAAGTTAACTATCCAATTGTCTGTTTATTGTATATTGCATTACATATTTTGTATCCAAGTGATCCTTCGTTAGGTGATTAATTAAGCATGATAAACAGATGATAATTTACTCGGTTCTCTGGAATGAATCCTTACTTTAACCTCTAAGGAAACTCACACTTAAACTTTACTGATCTGTAATTGCAACACCAAATAGCAAAGTTCCTACACAACTTGTTCAGGGAGATGGGTTATTGCCATTCACCACTAGGTGGCGCTCTAAAATAGTGTAATGTGTATCTACAACTAATCTGCAATTATTTTCATTTTAAAGATTATTTTTCCCCTATTGTTTTTCAGATGGAAAATTTGGTGCCTACATGCAAGTGAACATACAGAATGATGGCCCAGTGACTATAGAATTGGAGCCACCTGCCTCTTCAGCTGATCCAAAGCTTGTAAGTAGTGTGGATCAACTGGTTTCATATAAAAGCTGTATTTATGATTTTGCCATTGGAAAATACAGCTGTAATATAGATTTATACAATTGCAGGATTAGCTGTCACTGTTTTGTTAATGGGGTATAATTATGTAAATGGATTATTTAAAGAAATATTAATTCTAATTGCATAACAAGCTACCAGCAGAAAAAATGCCCTTTGTGCATGTAAGGTCATTCCAAGACACCTATATGCTCGGGAGAGGCTGTGACATGTGAGTGACAGAGGGTCACAATTTTGTCAGACCTGCTCTACCTGTCCTGGGATTGGTTTATTCCTGCTGGATACTTTTTTAAGGCCCAGCCTTACTTCACACAGGGAGCTACTACTTATGGTTCCTTACATACATAAACCATAGAAACAACAATACTACTAAACAATGTCAGCTCACTTGTTGCTTTACGTCCATTTTTATTTGACCTCTAATTAAAGGGATAGTAAACTAAGTGTAAATATATTAACTACATTAATGATTATATCTGGATATATCAGAATGTACATATACAGTATTTATTAACTGTCCTATTTTGAATGACAAAGGTTTTTATCTTGCATGTTCTCAAATAAAGTTTGAATTAGGGCAAATACACACAGAGCTACTTAGTAGTAGCTACTTGTCAGGGCTGCTAAATGCCAGAAAAAAACCTGCCATAGACAATACTGAAAATTGCCTCTGCTAAAACACACATAGAGACAATTATCAGTAAATGATCCACATTGTCTGTTTTAGTAGCCACAACAAGTAGCTGCTACTAGTAGCTGTGTGTGTCTTTACCCTTAAGCTCTACACAACTCTGCATGGCAACCTCCACTTCTGTTATTAATCTTATTAATAGAAATAGTATTAGAGTGTCTCAAATACTCCAGTCCAGATAGCTATACATATACCAACATATGGTTTGTAGACCCATTATAATTCATTCACATACAACATATACGATCATATTCTGATTAATTTAATTTGTTTATTTTTCTGTTGTGTAAATAAACTACAGACATTACTACTAATACTCATGTGCAGAGCAGTAATATTAGGCTTTCACATGAGGGCAGCAGAGGAACACAGCCATTCATTTCTTTCTGCTTAGCTGTTGTAATAATAATAGGAATGGAGTATGTAGAATACACTTGAGTAGTGGTTTCTAAGTAGGAAAGGGTCAGAGCAGTATAGTTATCACCTTGGAATTTCAAAAGGCACAAAACAGCCCGCACCTGATCTTGTTTACTATTGAATGACATTGGTGCTTTTAAGATGAAATAAGAGCAGTCGTAGCTGCAAAATGCACTGTTCCTCTTACAAAGAAATGTCTAGTGTTAAATTTTGTCCATAAGCTAACTTTGCATACTGCAACCCCCTAGTCATTTGTACTGTCTCCTCTAGCAAAGAAGTTCCACAGATCGAGCTGTTATGTTGGTTTGGTCTCAGTGGCCAGCAGTGGCGTAACTATATATGCAGCAGACTCAGCAGTTGTGAGGAGGCCCGGGCAGCAGGGGGGCCCAGACCACAGGGTCTGCTCTACCTTAATCCCCCCTTCCCGGCCCCTCTCCTACCTTAAATATACTGGCAGGCTGGGGTTGGGAGGGGGGCGGGGGAGGAGGGACTGGTTGCGCTGGTCCCTATCAAAATATTTTTCTGCAGGGGGGCCTGGCAAGACCAAGTTACACCACTGGTGGCCTGGTGGTGTGTGCATTGACACATTGAACCTGGCTATAAGGTTATGTTATCTTCTCACCCTAGAAACCCTAGTTTGAATCCCTGTGACAGATCCTTGTGACCTTCTTGGGAAAGCTTTCCACTTAATTTTGGAACATTGTGGGTGGGATTTGCTTTCATTCAACCGCAAAAGCTTTAGTGAGGTTGGGCACTGGGATTCCAATTCACAGAGCTGTCCACTTGTAACATATGATGATGGGGATACTGTGGTGCAGCGAGCTGCTGAAAATTATCACAGAGAATGCTATAGTGTGGAGGGAGACTGGGGGGGGGGGGGGGGGGGGGCTGAGAGCTCTAAATTCATGCCACAGTGGGGTTGAAGTAAAGGCTCTTTGCAGGCCAGTCAAGCACTCCCTCTCCCATCTTAGCAAACTAGGTCTGTATGGGCTGCACTGTTCATAGGGCTTGCTGAAACAGGAAAGGGCTTTCCCCTAAGAAAGTGGGGAGCAGAGAATTGTTTCTGTATTCTGTAGCATTAAGGTATTCTTTCACTGGAAGTAGGGTCCCTAAAGACAATCCCAGACTAGTTGGCATTAAACATTCAGGCAGAAAACAATTTGCTGGCATCTACCAACCCCAGATTTGTCTGCAAGGCTGCCAGATGATGAATTGTGATGATTCCAGAAAACACATTTTACTGCTCCAGACTCCAATTGCAACAACCTTTACACCACTCCAGCTGATTCTTGGCATTGTACATGGACACCCATGCTCCTGTTGTTCTTGTGCTTTCAGAGACAGTTTGGAAAGTAGCAGTGAGGGTTCCAACTGGGGATGTCATTTTAAAAGTTATCTTGATACTTTTGGCAAAAAATGTGTCCTGATACTTTTAGCCCTTTAGTGTATAAACTTGTATTAGCATAACAACTTCCTCTACCTGCTCTGCAAACTCACTTCCTCCCCTTCTAGTGTTACAGCTGAGCAGCGTTGCACTGGGCCCCGGTGTGCCGGATCTGATTCCCCCAGGGGGCCTGATGCGCCCCCAGTAAGTTTCTTTTAGGGGCGCTTGGGGGAAGGGGTTGGAGGGTGTTGGTGGCCTCAGCAACGGGGGAGGCGGGGGCCATTGGGGGTACAGGGACCCCTGAAGCAGAAGCCCCGGTGGGCCCTGCACCCCCCAGTCTGACCCTGAAAATTAATACCTACATTCTGTAAAAAAACTAAGCATTTCCAATATTATCATACAATAAATTGATCCAGTTTTGTATACTCAGATAGGAGAATTCATGTCAGTGGCGTAACTATAGAGGAAGTAGTCCCAGCGGGGTTTCAGGGTGGGGCCTGGACTGTGGCATCTACTTTCTCTACAGAAAGTCCCCTCTCCAGCTTCTTTCCTACCTGAGTGCTGGCGGGGAGTGGGGGAAGTGAGCAGCAGAGCCTTGTGGTGTATGTGTGTCCCCAGCCCCTCTGAAGATTTTTTGTTAGGAGGGCCCTGCAACATATAGTTACGCCACTGATTTGTGTAACTAGAGAACAGGAATGTGCCTGGTCATGAACATGTTCTGTAGCTCAGTGAGCCAGTACAGCTTTGCATAATCTCCTTATTAATGTGCTTTGGTATTTGGCCCATCTGCCTCATGATCAAACATCAGCAGCTTCTTTGCTGGGAAATATTGTTATCCTTAATTCTTATAGTGCCGACATGTTCCAAAGAACTTTACAGATACAGTTCATTGTTCCCAATGGAGCTTACAATGTAAGGTCCCTACCACATTCACACAACCACAGTAGCATCTGTTTCATCAGGAGCCAATGTTGCAGCCCAAGTGAGTGTGGGAAATAGAAAAGAACATATCTAGGCTTATAAATAATGACTTGTTGTGTGCACACTGCCTCTTTTCTTAACCCTGCCCTCTGGCAGTGCATGGGTTCTGCAGCCTTGATACATGTATGAACTTAATTCCCCTCTAGTAAATACACATGAACTGGCGCAGGAAAATGTCCTTTTGACTCACAGTACATTGCTGGGTTTCCAGCCTTGACAAGATTTGTGCTGTCATGATGCCATTGGGCACAGTATATATAAGGGAACACAGTCAAATGACAGCATTTAAATTGCTTTTCAGCACTGACAATGCACAAAGCATATTGTATTGAGGTACCACAAAAATCGGCAACTTTAAAAGTATATCAAATCTCTTTGCATAATGTATTCCCATGCACTGACACTCAGGCATATGTGTGTGTTCAGATAATGTATGCTGATAATATTCAGGCTCCGGGATAGCATTATGTTTATGGGGAATTACTCTAAACAAAGCATGATCTTAAAACTGATAGATGGGAGCAATATTAAGAGAGCTGCCATTGCTTTAGTATTCGACATGTAGCATGTAGAATTTGGGATTTTCTATTGTTGGGATGTTATTTTTCTACATGTTTAGCTGCAACAGGGCTCATTATTATTGGTCCAGTTGTTTCTCAGTGCAGTAACCCAGATTGTCTTCTGCTTGCATTTAATTGTATTAAACTGATGAAAGCGGATTGGTTGCTATTTACAGTTCCAGTGCAGAGGGCCAGCATGTGCTGCAGCATAATAATGTTACGGTGCATTTGGTGATCACCAATCCGCTGTTTCACGCTATGTTGCCTTGTGCCAATTTAAGTAATGCATTGTGCTTAAAATAACTCTCACAGCTGCCTAGAGTGTTCACTACCATATTGATGTAGACATAGCTAGCCTTTAGTTTTATGTGCAGCTGTAGTCAAAATAAAGATGTTATCCCCACTGTCTCCAAGTTTAGAATGGCTAATCAGCAAAGTGCTCGGAAATATTAAGATAATTAATAAAGGGATTTTTTCTGTGTGAAAGCAAGCAAGTTATATAACTCAGTCACTTTGTTAAATGTATATTGAAGCAGTAGAATTTTTATTGAATCAGATAAAAGTGAGGGTAGGACTGGCCAAACCGGGAATGACGTTGATGTAGTTGGGCAGCTTGAAGTATATTGCAATATATGGACAAACAATCCCTGTTGTGCTTAAAGGGGAGGGCATAACTTGGTGGCTTAATGCACAGAATGTCTTAATGATAATGGGTGAGTGTAGAGGATCTCTTGTCTATATGAGTGAGAAACACTGCAGTTGTCAAGTCTGAGGTTATTCTCACATTTATACATTGCACACTTCTTGCTGGATACTGAAAGTACAGACATGAAATCTTAATATTTAGAATGCTTGGGACCAGAGGTTTTATGGTTAAGGGGTTTCCCTAACCATACCTTAAATCTACTAAAAACTGAAAACATTAAGTAAATCCAATATGATTGTTTTGCCACCAATATGGATTCATGCAGCTCAGTTACTATCTGCTAAGTTGTTGTTTAATTATTACAGATAAAAATTAGATAATTAAAAAAACTATATTTGCTTACAACAGATTCTATTGGAGATGGCCTTACCATAATTTGGAGCTTTCTGGGTATCAGGTTTCCAGATAACAGGCAGTAACCCTGGCAGTTCTGGACTTTCCTGTGCTTTACTTATAGTTACATAGTTATATAGATAGGATTTTTCGACTCACAATAGTACTTATGCCACACACATTCCTAATTCAGCTGCTATTACTAAGTAGCTGGAAGGTCTAAACATTATTAACAATAAAATCATCACACTTCGAAATACATTTATTATATGTTCTTTTCTACTTATTAGACACCAAGCTTTCACTTCAAGCAGCCACAGGGTCAATGTGTTTTTGATGCAAAGTGCTGCTCATAATTCCATTTCAGGGAGCAATATCAGTTATAGTTTTTGACCTTGAAGTAAATCTTCACATTCTTCTACAACAGTTTTATTCTCCTACTGACCCATTTTCACTTGAGATTAGGAGCATTTACTAAACACTTTAATTAGACGGCCCTGTTTGCAGTAAACATCATGTCTGTTGGATTCTGAGTCATTTAAGAAAGGACCAGAGCTGTATTTATTTGTAAAAGCTGCTGCTTAAACAGACACAATGACTTTCTGTTGTAGTGGATAGCCAGTGCTGTGATGACATTGTATGTCTAACTCTCTTTGAACAAGTTGTACTCCACCAATGGCACAGTATGGGGTGCCAGTGGGTACATGGCCCAGTTGTGCCAGCTTAGTAAAATGGCCCTGTCTGATGTAGTGGGGCCCTATGAAACTAGGGGCCTGTCTCATTTGCCTTGCCCTTGAGCTGTCCCTGCATGATAATTGCAAATTATTATTATATTAAGTTGTTGCTATAATGCTATAGCAATTCAATAACCCCAGTAAATATACCAGTAAGCAAGTATTTGATTGAACAGAATTTAAAAAAAAAAAAAAATATATATATTAGAAACATTAAAATATTCCTGACTGAACATATGAAGCTGTTCAGCAAGAGA
Organism: Xenopus tropicalis; assembly: GCF_000004195.4. NCBI lineage: Eukaryota > Metazoa > Chordata > Amphibia > Anura > Pipidae > Xenopus > Xenopus tropicalis. The sequence continues at coordinate 37,533,621 of NC_030681.2, read as the reverse complement.
ACAGGAATTCATGCTGACTGTGGATACCATTAGGCTGATAAATGATTTTATGAAGAAAAATCTGTTTGGTTTTAAAAATTAATCTGCTTATGGCAGGTAATAAAGAAGTCAGCAGGTGTTACTCTGCAGCCCCCAGTCACTGGCTGTGAGATTCAGCTGTGTATAGCAGAACTTTACTGAATTTGGGTTTTTGCTGTACTCGCTGAGACCTAGCATAGTGTATATTCAATATTCTGTGTAGTTGTAGAAAAAACAGTTCCTAGCCTCGATTAGGGCTGAATGTACTGTGCAGCTCTGGCTTATTTTTAAGTATAATGTAGCTAACCCATCTACATGCAGGCACCTTCCTTTATTAGTATGGGAAACTATTGTCCATCTCAGGCATCTATGTCAGCAGGCAGTTATCTTGCAGTAACATGGTAATCAACAGTACAATACTGCCATTTTGTCTGACATGTAAGTTATTCGGAAGTGGCTGCAAAGGGTGTTTTGGGCACAGTGCTGTGTGCACTTTGTGCAGCTTTGGGCTCTGTCTCAATGTATTATAATAAAATGTTTGGCCTGTTTGTCTCAATATGGTATGAGAAAATTTACAGTGAAGTTCCTGAGGATCTCGGATTCCCCCAGTTAAAGGTACTGCAACAGTATAGGTCTCATTTACTAATTCCATAAACCGTACAAAAACGAAAATTTAAAGCCATTCCCTGTGTTTTTTTTTTTTTTTAAATTACAATGCAACATTCTTTCCCAGAATTCCAGCATAATTCTACCCAAAGATTAGTACTGGTTAATAAATTTTACACAAATGGGCATAACGTATCCCTGCATGGTAAGGGACAGGATGTGGGAAAACTCTTACTCACCCTTTATTTGCATTTCATTCAGCCACTGCAATATCAAGGTGAGTTACAGGTAAAGGTTGTGCTCAGGCCTCAACATGTCTTTTATAAAAGCTATTGCGGTTTGTTCTATGTCCACAATGCTTTGCAACTTAATTAAGTTTAATTAAGTATATACATAGTAACATGTTAACTAAACATACTTTTTGTGGAATAAAGCTAATTAAGTATATGCAGAGGGGTGCATATGAATTATACATGTCAAATATTTATAATAGTGATAAAATAGTGGCAATTGGGAACAGGGATATATTAAAGGAGAAGGCAGTTTATTGCCAATAGATTAACCACAATACTGCAGGCTAGAATGCTACATTTATTCTGTAGAATGCTTTACCATACCTGAGTAAACAGCCCTAGAAGCTCTCTCTGTTTGTCTGGCATCACTTCCCTGCCAGCAGGCTGCTGCCTGGTAGCTCTGGGCTCAGATTACAGCAGGAAGGGGAGGAGGAGAGCTTATGATCAAGCCCCAGCCCTGGAGGTTTGAGCTAAGAGAAGAAAGTCTGATGCAGAAGACCATGTGTACAGAATAAAAGGAACGTAATGCAGTGTTTCTTTTCACATAGGATTCAAAGCAGTGGTTATGTAAGTGTTTTTATCTGTATTTGCATAAGCCTTTTTTTTTTAATAAAGTTTTAATTACCTTTACCTTTTCTTTCTTCTTTAAGAAACAAGTATGTCTTTCTCTCAGGGCCTTAGACATATATTAGATCAAGTATAGAAGTGTTGTACTGTTATTTAGTCAATGTTTCCAATATAGAGCCAGATTCAGTTCAGTAAGAAACAGTTATCTCATGGTTTATCATGTAAAAACTCATGGATGAGATTTAATTTGAGGAGAAAAAACTTTTCTCTTAATTTATTTTCAGTTTTTTCCCCATAGACTTTCCCATAGAGTTTTCACATAATAAACTTTATATTTCTGAGTTGAATTGCATCTCAAATTGAATCTTGTCCATGCATTTTCATAACTTTTTCTCATTTAATTGAATCTGGCCCATAGTTTGTAAATATGTCAGAAGTTACACTCATTTCTGGTACATCAATATTATTGAGAGAGAGTAAGACTTGCTTGGTGGTCTGGTGTGGGAAAGCCATGGGGTCCAGAGTTTTAGAAATGTAACATGCGTATCTCTGGTAAAACTCATTTGTTTTTCATTGACCATGTTCTACTTCATTTTTGTACAGAATGTTAGAAGAGGAAGAGAGCGTTTTCTCTATGTATTGGCAATCGTTTGTAATGCTGCTAAAAATATAAATTGGATCAACTTTCTTTGATATTATCTGATGCTGCAACTGGCTTTAATAAACAAGAGCTTTTATAGGGACAGTGCTTACCAACTTTTTACATGTAGTGGGCCAATTATTCTGAATGTTTGAGGGCTGGATTATATTAAATTGATGCTTTCATACAAACAAGTCTTCATAGCCAATGAGCTAAATCGGCACCAAATGGAAACCCCTGCTGTAGGGTATTGTCGCATTTTTTTACCAACAGTGTTTGTTTTTTATAATCTCTTTATTTAACCATTTTACTTATTGATTAATAACAACAGTGGTGACATAAGTAACAATTACATCTTGTTGTATAGGCGAGTGGAAGAATTATGTTACAACTGCGTAGGTTATATAGTAGTATATAATACGTTGAAAATGAAAGAAAAGGGAAACGACCAGATCAAAATCAGGGAGAACCATTTGTATCCGTTATAGGTTGCTGTTGGAGTTTTTGTCTTCTGAATGATGTCCAGGGATCCCAGATTTCTTGATGTTGTTCAACTGAGTTCTATAATATAGCAGCAAGATAATGCAAGCTATTAATATATTCCATTCAGGTTTTTACTTGAGAGTTAGCTGAATGTGGAGCCAGCCAGTTCAAAGCAATCACCCAGCGTGCAGCTGCTATAAATTGTAATGTCAATTTGTTCTGGGTTTTGGTTAATTTTTGAGAGAGCAATGATAGTAATGCTAACTCAAGGTCAGCCGTAATGTCTATTTGTAACACCTGTGTGATCAATTGAAATGTTTGACTCCAGAATTTTTTTACTACAGGATAGGACCACAGTGTCTGTTTTAATTGAAATTTTTGACTCCAGAATTTTTTTACTACAGTGTCTGACCACAGTGTCTGCTTTAGGTTGATACCAATGAGTATCAACTTCCTGACTGTGTGTTGCCCATATTCTAGGCCTCCCTGGCCAGAATGGGAACATAACCCTGGTAGACTTGAGGCGGACTTTCTGATCTACATGGGCTTTATCAGAATAATGAAGTAACAGTATAAAAGCTACACCACTTGCTGTAAAAGATTCTCAAGATAATGCATACATATAGCTGGTGTAGAAATGCTCTTGACCACTGCCTTTGACTAGTCCAGACATTCATTATGCCTGTTTGGTATCTTGGTTATGCCATTTTTAAGGGCTAATGTGTTCTATTTGCTTTTCCAAGGCTTGCCCTCTTTGCCTTTGTTCCTTGTCACTAATTTTGGACCGCTTTAGTTTAGGAGCAAAATTGGCAGTACACTGCAGTTCATGCATCATTCCACTAATACACATTAAGCTTAGATAAAAACACAGATCTAAACTGAAATGGCCTTTGAGCATTGAACGTGGCAGTCTTTTGGTAGATATGTTCTCTGGCATTGAGTATGGCAGTTCTATATTAGATAATGTGTCTGGCACTGCTTAACTGTAGTATAGCTCTCCAGCACAAATGATCATCCACCTACAGTTTATCATGATACCATTTCCAGTCCCTTTGGAAAGAGCTCTCTGGAGCTTGGCAGCATTATTCCATTTGCTTTAGCACAACTGATCGTGCAAAATCTACAAACATTTCATTTATTGCTATACCCATTTCCTCAATGACAATATAGTCAGAAGAGTGTAGGCCTAATAGGAATTGGGGAAAACTGAACGACAAATCAAAAATTGTGTTGATTGCAGCCTGATTAAACCCTTTTACCCGAGGGGGTTCTGTTTTGTCCAGGATGCCAAATTCCAGTGAATCTTTTTTTCCCATTTACATATAGTATTTTGCCTCGAGTCTGCTCTGGAAAGGTTACTGTTAGTTGTATCTCAGAGTAACAACCTCATTTAGCATACACTGGACTTCAGCAAAAGAATCCATTCTTTTTTTATTACGCAAAATCAAAGCATAGCTCTTTGTGTGTTCAGGCCACTAGGTTTTAGTAGAGACAATACAGTAAAACATTATTTATAGCAATAAACAGGCAATGATGTATAGGCTTTGAGAATGAAAACGTCACACTATTGTACGTTAATATAAGGATTATATTCCCCTTGAGGTTACTCTGCCTATTGAAGTGTCACATTTAATAGCATTATGCCCAGTTAACCTAAACATTTTTTTTCTGAGAAATAGAATTTTCTGAGAGCAGTGTGATTATAGCATTATTATATTTTCTAGAGAAATTTTACTTCCACACATTGATTCTACACAGTATACAGGTTGTGTAGCTGTGGTGCAGTAGATATGAATATGAATTACTAAAGCCCCGTCAGTCCACTTGCAGTATTTTCATTTTAAGCACAACTAAAGAATGAAAGTACAAATCCCAAAGCTAAGCAGAATCCCGCTTAAATTTATAATTAGACTGTAAAATAAATCTTGTTATATAACCTTAAATTCTCTTCTTGGCTTTACATATAGTTTTTCGTACATATTTCGTCATTGCTCCATAGAACTTACAGGCTCATTCTGATGATTGAAACACCGGGAGAAACTGTCATGCTAGGTCACAATGAGTTGCCCTTTCTGTCTTTTTGCAGTGTAGAGGGTATATTAAGTGATTTATGTCTTTCCTACTACTATGTAAGGGAGTGGGGGACAGTGTCCCTGAAGGGAGTCTTATGTAACCTGTGACTGGATATAAAAGTAAAACCCAATAGCAATTAACGACAGACTGTTCTCCATGGATTCTGGGCACCTTGGCCTTCCATTTGCCCAGCTAGGGATTATATAGTTCGATACTGGACCTTTGTTTCACAGCGGTACCCTGGAGTCTGGCACATAGGGAGCCCTAATTCATTAGGCTGTCAAAGACACATCTCACACTAGCCTCCCCAATGGCAAGTATTTTCATCCCTCTTGCTGGTCACAACTTCCCCCCGATCCTCATGAACATAATTTATGTAAGATACCCTTATAATAGAACTAGGTGATACATTTTGGATTTATGTTGTTGTTTACTTATTTGGCTATATGTTGTTCATCAAATCTTTTAGATCAGGGGTGGGCAAACTTTTTGGCTCAGGGGCCACATTGACTTACAGACTGGCCGTGCCAGCATTACGCCCAGGTCTGCCATCAGAAATCACAGGGCCTCTCGGCTCCCCACCCAGCATCCTGCTGCTCCCCACCCCAGCATCCTGCAGCTCCCCACCCCAGCATCCTGCAGCTCCCCACCCCAGCATCCTGCAGCTCCCCACCCCAGCATCCTGCAGCTCCCCACCCGAGCATCCTCCAGCTCCACCCCCAGCATCCTCCAGCTCCATTCCCCAGCGTCCTTCCCAGCATCCTCCATCTCCCCCTCCAGCGGCCTGCGGTCCGCTCCCTGTGGCTCTATCCATCCTTTGGCTGCTTCTGACCCTGGCTCCCTGCTGCATCCTTTTATATGGTTGCGCCCCATGCGTGCACGACAATCAGGGTCCGTAATTCTTTTAAGGGGGCCGGAGTTGGCGGACTGGATGTGGCCCATGGCCCGTAGTTTTCCCAACCCTGTTCTAGATACACGCTGAAAACAAAACAGAAAAGAGGGCATAGTGACTGTAGGACAATACCTTCTCAATCCCAGGTGGCCAGATATTGCTTTAAAGTGTTGTTTTTTCATTATTATAGGGCATGTAATTTAGCCCCTATATCAGGCGCTGACTGGCAATCTGTGGATTCTGGCAAATGCCAGAGGGGCTGCTGGGGGGCTGTTTGAGTTTCTGTGTAATAGATCTTGTAGGGCCTAAATGAAAAGGACTGAACAACCTTGGAGGCACCAAATTAGCACAATGTTTGAGTTGCATTTTTTTTCTAAGCAGAATATCTGTTCTATCAATCCTCATTTTTTGTATCATGCATTTGGGCAACAGGGTCTAAGACTTTTCTACTTTTAATAGTAACCTTATGTACTATATTTTTTTTATAAAGTATAGGTATTACCATTCCCCTTTAAACACATTTATTATTTAGCCCATAAACAAATGCAAGGTGCAAGTTTCTTTGAGAAATTATTGCTCACATGAAACAGGAAGATAGTGAAGAAGGATTTAGTGAAGGTGAGAGGTAAAGCTCATAGCACTCATTATAGGTGGTTTGTGCACTGCTTTACTATTTTCTAGCTTACGTTTGACAGTATCATAACATCCTAATGTGATTCTGAAATCTGTGCCCAATATGTCAGCTGTGGACATAAATATCAGAGATTCAATATGTAGGTGTTAGGGCAGAACATAGTTTTACCCACAATGCTCTAGGCTTTTCTGATTTGGTTGACATATTTCATAGACACAAGATTCTCTGTCAGTTTCCCTGCTGTAAAAGCAGTCATCTGTCAATGACATAAATGATCAAACAACCAACAGGAGAATTTAGAAGTTCAGCTGTTGCTCTTGCACAGCAACAACAGCAAATGACAGTAATGTGTTATGAAGAATTGTTCTAGTACTGAGGTAATTGTCTTGAAAATGTCTCTCTTACTCAAGACACACAAAAAGCCATACACTATTGTACCAAGGGGATGTTTTGTGTGGCATTTACAGGGGACTTGTCACCCTGAGAGATAATTCCAAATGCTTTTCTATCGTTTTACTTGAGCAAAATAAACTTAACTTGCACTATATAAATTATATAAATTAGGGGACGCTATTTTGTAGACATTATTTTTGCTTTATATGACACCAACATCTTGTGCATGCACCAGAGTGGGGGACCAAATGCTCCTGTTCATGCGCAGGCTACATAATAATAATAATTATAGACTGTAAGAGGGAGGGGGAAATGTGAGGAGTGCAGTGACATGTAGGAAGTGCTAAATAGAAAATGAAAGTAATTGCCTGCCCCGCCTCTATGTCTTAGGCCTGTGGTATAGAGCTGGGCAGGCAATATATAATTTACAGCTCAGATATTTAAATATCTTTATAACAGGTATGGATGTTTTAATTAGAAAAAAAATAATTTATGTTTCATGTGTAATTTGCAAGGGACGTTTATTACTCAACTTTTTATGTGTGACAGGTAAATGTAAATTCACACAAATCTCTATTCCAATACATGTTAACAAGGGATGTAACCTAGTGTGTATGACACAAATCTAGAGAACAAACAAAATATGTATTAAAGATATATACTTAAGAGTAAAACTACAGTATACTGTAGATGGGCCCTCTGGTCCTATTCTTACTCTGTAAACTCTTGTTCCTCAAATTATTGTTAGATCCCTGTTCATTATAAATTAATGTAAATCGCTGCGTAATTTGCTGCCGCTATATAAATAAATGATGATGTGTGTTAGAATGTTCCCATTAAGTGAACGTTACTTGGTTGATTATATACAGTTAAAAAAAAAAAAAAAAGAACTTCCATTGCAGTACCAGCATTACTTATCATAGCGGAGATATTTTTAGTTTGTAGTAAGTGTCTGGCAGCAGTCATAAAGGAAAAAGAAGTATAACAACTACTCTGCTATTGTAGAAATCATCTTTAAATATAGCAATTTAGATATCACCATTACATGAATGGCACATGACAGCAATCAGATGAGGCAAATCAAATGTAATATATAATCTGCAGACACTTTAACGCCTTCCTTCCTGTTGTTAAGTATTAGATATGTATAGCAGGGCCACAGTAGTACTAGTACATACCTCCAAACATTTTGAAAATGGAAAGAGGGACAAAAAGAAATGGCGCGCTTAGCACAGCAACATTTTTTTGACCACACCCTCTAAATACCTCCAAGTTTGAACACAGTTTATGGGTTATTTTTGGGGTTGTTCTATGCGTTACTACAGTTTTTCTAAAAAAGGTGAAATTGCCCTTTAAGTTACAAGTCTCAGTTCCCCCAGGAGACCTGTTTAGCTTATTAGTTACAATTGTATCTCATTGCAGGTGTGGCTTGTTAACTTTCTAGGCTCTCTGCCAAAAGCTACTTTTTAATTATGTTTGAGTAACATTTGTATCTTTTTTAGCGTTCAGTGCAGGAGATCAAAGGGAAGTGAGGGACTTAAAGAGGTACTGACACCAGAAATTAAACCCTTTTTTCAACTGTCATAACATTGTCTTTGCATGGTATTTATCATTTTGCCATAAATGTATTTGCCCAATGCTTTTATATTACCTATATGATTCCCTAAGTTGCTTTATGAGGGGGCGGCCATATTTGTGCAGCAGGAATCCGTTAGCATTAGAAGCTGTAACTGACAGGCTGAGAAGGGACAGTCAGGTCGGCAAAACATTCAGGTTTAGGAACTTCAAGTAACAATTACTTACAAATGCAGGACTATCAGCTAGAAATGTTCAACGTGACCTATAGGTAACTTTTTACGTACATTCATATTATTAAGAGTAGTTTTTAGTGTCAGTATCACTTTAATTGAGGGACTTTTCAGCAAGAATCCGGGAATGCGGGTTGAGCTGCCAAAAGAGGGACTGTCCCACGAAAATCGGGACAGTTGGGAGGTATGCTAGTAGCAAAATGATTGTGCCAAAAATGGGCATTAATTGCTGGAACCCAGTTGAATCCTTTTAATACTGCTTTCAGCACAAGCTTTTTTAAAAAATAAACATGCACTCCATACATAATATCCCTATGTTGGTAAGTGTGAGTTTGAGAATTAAAATGTAATGACCACAAGGCTTCTTGTATCCATTTGGAGTATCATTGCTAGGCTATTAATATTCTATATTATTATATAGAAATCCAAACAATGTAATGCATACTGAAATGTGATTGTAAAAAGGTGATTGTTACATTCATGACTGATTGCAAATCTCTTTGTACTCAAAACTACTAAATCATGGCTAAAATGTGTGGCTCTTATTAACGTCTCAAAGTTGAACCAAAAGTGGCGCTTTACAGTGTCTTATCACCTATATATCCTTGGGTACAAGGACAAAAAAGTTTTAAATATGCTTTGCTGAATACTATGACACCACATATACATACAATTAACTAAAGTATATGAAATGTAGAGACCACAGAATCGGAATAGTGCATTATACTTCTAATTTAGATAAACTCTAAAATGCACTAAAATGTATTAAAAAAACAAATATAAAAAAATTGAAAAACTGCAGCGAATTGCATTCATCATTTTTAATGGGTCTACAAACTCTCAAAAATATTAAAAAAAAATACAGAAAAAATAGTTCATTGACTTCTATGTGAACTCCCAAGCTTTTAGATGCCAAAGTTCTACTTTCAAGTTTTTTGCAATTAAAGGAGAAGGAAAGTTATTTTGGCATTTTACTGCCAATAGATTAGCCTCATTAGTGCAAGCCAGAACTCTATATCTATTCTGCAGAAAGCTTTACCATACCTGAGTAAACAGCCCTAGAAGCTCCCTCCATTTGTTTACGATAGCAGCTGCCATTTTAGCTTGGTCTCTGTAGCTTCCTCCTGCAGCTCTAGCTGTTGGTAACATTCTGATGGTAGGGGGAGTTAATTCGTATGGGAGGGGGGAGCAGGAGAAGGGAGAGAGTAAAGAGCTGAGCAGACTACAACCCCAGGAATGAAGGATTTTTCTGATAGAGGAAGTCAGATACCAAAGTACATGTATACACAAAAGAAGACAAGAAACCCTGTGTTTCTTTTGATCAGACATCTAAATTTTGAAAGCCCTAATTTAAATTCAATTGATTTTTCAAGTGGAATTTTGACTAAAAAAAATTAAAATCACTGTAAAAATTTGAATTTGAACATAAATAAATTAGCCCCTGAGTGTGATTTATGCTTTTCCTGTTGTGTATCTCACAACTCTAAGGTAACCTGTAAAGTTATTTATTTGGTGAATGGTGAATTTTGAATCGATCAATTATGTTGGCCTATTGATAAGATTGATTGACTCTAGGGGCTATTGAAAAATCTATTGGTGATTGGATGGCTAGAAATCTCACAAGATTCTTTATTTGTCCTTTTATAAATCTTTTTTTGTACTCAAAAGCGTATGGAAAATATATTGCTGTCCATTTAACGTGTAGGTTTTGTAAATCAAATGCTATATTTGACACAAAACTGATGAAAAATGATTACTTGTAAATTCAATGGGACGTCTGCTCTTTTTGACAATATTTTGGAATTTACTATTTCATGTCATACATCTGTTACAGAATTGATACTACACCAGTTCAGGCATCTTTAGACAGTTATGTTGTCCTGAATTTTTTAGGCAATCTACTAGTTACCCCCCAAAAATGCCTCTAAAATATTAGTGTACATATGTGAAAATTAGCTGTCCCTGAAAATGTTACATTTCAGGCATCTGGGTCATATTATGGCTGTAGGGAGAATGTATGACCTTTTTAAATGAAGGGGGCATCTTTACAACCTGTGTAGGGTCCCTGGGCACATCTATCTATAAAACATATTGTAGTTTTGCCACTTGTCTATATTTATCTTTAAAGTACATGTTATTAATGTCATTAGATGGAAAAGGTTAACCATAGATTATTTTGAGGTATTATGGTTAATATTGCATCTTACGTTATATGTTATGCTGGTTCCTTGCCAGTAAAAGGGAAAGTAACATAAATAAGCAGAAATATAGATATATAGCTTATAGGTCTCATTTTATGAAAAAAAAGTGCAAAAAGTTCAATTTTGGGCACAATTCATAACTGTGATGTTAAATCAGGCATAGTTGCACTAAAAATTTCCACTGCTTGCTGTCAAAGTGATGTTTGGGTGATGCTTTGGAGGTCGAGGCTATTGACACAGCCCCAAGTGGGACCACTGGAATAAACACCAATTTCAGGGTGGCAGTACCTTAGGGTTGCCACCTGTCCAGTTTTCAGAAGGGCTGCCAAGGTCAAAACCTCTTGCCTCATTTTCCAAATTAAAAAAAACGGGCAGGATTCAGTAACATTGATGCAGTGATCAGCCAATTCGCAGATTGCCGCATCATAGTCTCCGTGACGTTGTGGTCCCACCTCCTCCCTGCCTCACAACATCATGGCCCCACCTTCTCCCTGCCCCCTTGTGATGTCACCCCGCCCCCTGCCGGCTAAGAAAGCCAGCAAAGGTGGCAAACCTACAGTAGCTCCAGAGTTTCCGTGTGTCAATAGGCATTTTTGCGTGCAATTCATCTGGACTGCCTTGGTGGGGAGCAGTTTTGCCTTTAATAAATCAAGGCAAATAAAAACTGCATCTATTTTTATAGCAGGGGAGCCAGCCAGTAGAGCCTTATCAAATGAACCTGTATATAGCAAGTGTGCAAATGAACCCTATTGTCTTCCATCAGGTGCCTGGTTCATCCAGCATACACAATACAAAATGGGTGCAACTTCTTTTGAAATGCTGCTGCCTGCAGTTGCTTTTGCTTTAGGCACATCTGGCTTATTTTTCTTTCCATTTGTGGAATTCCTGTGCAGCATGATGTGCAAAATGACTATATTAGAGATCCTTGAATATGGCTTTAATCTTCTTTTGCTCATCTTAAAGCAGATTCATTAAGGATCACACTTCTGCTTCACTTTAATGCAATTTAATTTGAAATTTGCTGCACCATTAACCCTGATTTTATTATTATTCTATTTGTGTTACCATCTATACCAATTTACACTATGCCTAGTAGTTATGATTTATTATCAGACTGTTGCTCCACTCATCAGATACAAAGCTTAGAATGACAAAGTTTAAAGCATAAATAAAACCTTTTTTTCTTTAGTTTTTTTCCTGATTTATGTTTGCCCTTTTACAGTTTGATTTAATTTATTAATAATAATCTCATACATATACCACATACATATACCACACTTCTAATCAGGGCCATATATATAACTTATATATAACTTATATATATAAGTTCAAGAATGGACAGCACACACTTTAAAGTGCAAAAGGTATATTAAAAGATCAAATTCATACTGTACACAAAATGCGACGTTTCGAGCCCGGCTGGGCTCTTCCTCAATATGCACCGGAGGACCTCTGCCTAGAGCAGCAGCTTTAGGGGGGTGGCCCCCTGGTGCCCATATATTAAATTTTTTGCACTGAAAAAAAAATTCTTAGCCATTGCCAAAGACTTGCTGTTAATTCTGCACACACTGGCAGTTTGACATCTGAGGGGGGCAAACTTAGGTCTGGTGCGTAGGGTCCTAAATACAACACTAGTTAGCATAGTAACCAAGTATAATTTATATAATTTATTGGTCAGCTCTTTCAAATAAACAGTGGTAAAGAACTGTGTATGCACATCTGCTGAGTTAGCTTGTAGTCCATAATACAGAGATTTCCAATTTATCACATGCTAATTAATATACTATGACTGTAGAATGCATACTTGCAAATACAGGAAACCATCAGACTTTATAGCATCCCACAATATATGGTCCTGCCATATATGCTGTACAGGTATGGGATCCCTTATCCGGAAACCCTTTATCCAGAAAGTCCCGGATTATGAAAAGGCCATCTCCCATAGACTCCATTATAAGCAAATAATTCTAATTATTACAAATGATTCCCCTTTTCTCTGTAAAAATAAAACAGAACCTTGTACTTGATCCCAACTAAAATATAATTAATTCTTATTGGAGGCAAAACAATCCTATTGGTTGTATTTAATATTTAAATTATTTTTAGCAGACTTAAGTTATAGAGATCCAAATTAGGGAAAGATCCCTTATCTGGAAAACCCCAGGTCCCGAGCATTCTGGATAACAGGTCCCATTAGTGCTGGGCGGTATACCGCCTCATACCGAATACCGTTTTTAAAAAAAAAAAATTCTATTCATTTTTTGCATACCCCAATACCGTGCCTCCTATCTTCTTCTAAGTGAATCGGGGTTGCGCCCCGTGCGTACGTGACGTCAGTACGCAACAGAAGCGGCATCGCTCGGGACGCATCGCTGGAGGATCCCGAATTTAGGTAAGTTCCACTGAACGCATGGGGGCGCTATCTTCAGGGGGGGCCTGGCCTGCAATCCTGCTTTTTTTTAGGGGGGTGCCTGGCCAGCTATCCTAAGTCTGACTTCAAGCTTGCCCATACATTTATTGAGGAGATAACACATTTTATTAAGGATTGTCGTCATGGGGACATGTTTGAATGCATGTCTGAGAGGGTAAGCAATTTTGATTAACTCCCATTAAGGGACCTGATGGATCACACCAGGCTAATTAATTGCTATATTGCACACACTCTCTAAGTATATACTTTTAATTGTCAAAGCTGACCGTATACAGGCAGAATACAAATAAAGAATAATTCAAGGGGGGGGGGGTGGCCTGCAAACTATTTAGGGGCCCTGGCCAACTAATGTTAATTGGAAAAAAAATACCGTCAAATACCGTGACACCGATATAATTTTGAAAAATACCGTGATATAAATTTTTGGTCATACCGCCCAGCACTAGGTCCCATACCTGTATATGGTTAAACTGCTAATACAGGTATATAATACTTTATGCTGAAACACTGTATCTAGAAAGCTCCGAATTACAGGAATCTTCAGGAGTCAATTTTAACCAAATAATTTTTAAAAATGATTTCCGATTTTCTGTAAAAATAAAAAAGTACCTTGTACTTGATGGTAACTAAGCTACATAAATCCATATTGGTGGCAAAACTGTCTTGTTGGGTTTATTAAATGTTTAGAAGAGAATCCCTTATTTAGAAAACACCAAGTCCCACGCATTCTGGATAATAAATTCCACACCTGTAATTACAGAATTCTGGCTTTTCCTATTCATCCCTTATGCTTAATAAACAGACAGATTCAGTTTGATCAGAAAAAGTTGTAAATTTATTTGTTTTCCACTTGAATTTTCATGAGAGAAACCATTTTGTCTGAACTGAATGTGGCCTAGTATGCCTGCTACTGGGATGGCCTTACCTTACCTTATATGTTATATAAAACATCCCTACATGCTTTTCTTGATCAATTAAGATGTTTGTTTCTTCCAGTGTCACCAAATTCTGAAGCCTGTCTTGGTATGTGACGAACCCCTGAGCAATTTTCATAGGCAAACTGTGTTTACATGTGTATTTTTAGCTAAAAGCTCCTGCCTGCTATTTTGTGTAATGAGAATAATTATGGTGTATTCTCGAAAATGTCAGTATTTGTATTGCCATTATGCTAATCTTCAGCAAGATTTATTAATAAATGCATTTGCACTGAACTCAGCTGCTTGTAGATGAGAGATATTTTCGCAAGGAGCTTTAGATGTAGGAATGACAAGCATCTGCTTGGCTTAAATGTAATTAATTGCAAAGATAAACTGCAATGTTGATCTTTCTGCTACTAGTCGCTGAGAGATGAATCTGGTTAGCTGAATACACAGTGTACATCTGTACTGATACCAAGATTTGTTGTCCCTCTTTCCCCTGCAATTTCTGAATATGCCTTTATTTATAATTATTACAGGTAGTAGGAACTGTGGGTTCTGAATCCCTATTTGAAAGATGCAAAGTTCAGGTTCTTCAACAGTTATCAGCTATAACCTGTGATGGGTAAAAAGCTAAATATAACCTTGATCAGCACCAGTAACGTAGTTGTTTCCAAACTATGTCCTTCCTGAGGGGACACAAAGCAACGGGGGGCCCAACTCAAAGTCTAAGAATTTTTTAAAAATGTAGGGTTAAATATTTATTATTTTGGCTTTAATTAGATCTATAGAATAGTGGGGGGCCATTTACTAATGGGGTGGTTTGTCAAGGTCGAGTTTGATTGTTTTTTTTTTTTGTCAATTCCAGTTTTTTGCACTTAAAAAACTCAAATTCGAGTTATGGTTCTAAAACTCGAATGTTTGGTATGTATTAAGTACAAAAACCTGAAAACTCAAATGTAAAAATTTGCCATCTAAAAGCTCATTGAGAGTTGTCATAGGCAAAGTAAAGCCATATTCTCAAAACGAGTTTTTCGAGCTCCTAAACTCGAAAAATTCAAGATATTTGATTTTTTATTCAAACTAGTTTTCCTTATTAATAAATAAGTGACCATTCGAAATGCAAGTTTATTCGATTTAGAAAAACAAACTCGAATTCACAAACTCGAAAATTGATAAATAAGCCCTCAAGTGCAGCACAGGGTGCATTCGGCAGTGGTATATTCATGAGCAGTTGGTGAGGGGGTCACATAGGTGTCCCCTAACTTGTGCATCATTCAGATCCATACATAAGGGCACACAGGTGGGTATAGGCCACTACAGATGCTTGTTCATACAGCCTGCCCTATAGGAGGCATTAAGGAAAAGGCTGCCTTGTGCCTGTCAGAGTCGCACTGCGCATATGCCGAGCCCAGCCAGACCCCAGATGCAAGTTCTTTGTAAATGAGAGCTAACGGTATGTTTTGCACCCATTAGTGCTCTTGTACTTACATCCAGGATCAAAGTAAATGACTCAAGAAGACTCCTACAGCACTCTCTTAGTATCTGCATATCTAACTTTCTTATGTGCTAAAGGACACCTGAACAAATGTTGGTTTACAAATGTAGACACATACTCAAAGTTCTGGAGACTATTTGGGGTTTTATGGGCTTACATGTCCACTGTAGTTGTTTCTTTTCAGCAAGTCTCCTTAAAAAAATGTAAGTACTTAACCTTTTTTTTACATTATTCAGCTTACATTTGTCTTACTAAGCCTCTAGTTGAAAAGTTGTCATGATGGCGTGCCTCATTGGGTAGCACTTCTACCTTGCAGTGCTTGGGTCTGCCCACCCAGCCAGGGTGATATCTGCCCTTGGACTTAACTGACCATAGTGTATGTTATAGGGGCCTTAGATTGTAAGCTCCTCTGATAAATAATTTCTGTAAAGTGCTGCAAAAATGTGTCGGCACTATATAAATAACAGGAAATAAATGTCACACCCAAGACAGGAACAAAGTTATTTATTATTAGTAGGCTCTTTTTCACTCCCATGAAAAAAACTAAGAAAAGCAACATGAAAAGTAACAGTGATCTCCTAGTTTATGGCTTCTCTAAAATGTTGACTTTCAGTATATGTTGGATTTATGAATCCTTTGTGTCAGATGAAGTAGAGGGTGCTTTAACAGTACATAAACTGGGTTACACAGGTGGTTACACAGGTGGAAAGAGCGGAACTGTGATGTAGTGATGTTGCTTATTTTGTATTTTTGATTGAAATACTGCTGGGAAAATTCCCTCATTTTACAAAATATTCAGCTGGATAGCCCACAGTTATAAGACTCACAAGGAGCCTTCACAGACCCAATGACTACTTAGCTGCCATCTGCTGTTTTCTGAGCTGGTAATCTATCAAGTAGGCTTATATATTGGGTACTGTGTCATTGGTGTCCAGAAATGAATCTGCTAAATCATCCAGTGTAATATAGGTCAATCCACATGTTCCTACCAGTATATTTCTAACACTTTCATACACACAGCAGTGCTGTAATCAGAAACAGTTATAATTCAGAACATTACAGTTGTCTCACAGTATCATTTATTGTATGTCTTGGAACATTCTAGTTATTTTTCAGCCAAAACTGGCTCTGTAGGTTCTAATAATTCAATGGTTATAATGAAAAAGGCATGCATGTCTTTCATAAAGGTAATAAGCTTGCAGATATGTGATCTAAGACTTCAAAGCTACCCAGACTGATCTCAAACGGGGACTAAACCACCAACAATAAAGTGACACAACATGAATTGTTGTATGAGTGAAATTATTTGGCAATTTTTCATATGGTCCAAGATATATAATATTAATACAGTAACAATTCATAAGTCTTCAACCCCCTAAGTACATACTTCACCAGTAATATGTACAAATGGAGGAAAAATTCACTAAACCTGCTGAAGAGCAGCCACCGTAGAAGACAGAGTCAGGTTCATTACAAAAGGGACGTGAAAACACAAAAAGAAAAGAGCACAGACATGAATAGCGAGAGTGATAGAGATGATTGCTCTGTGCCATATGTCAACAGACAATGAAGAGTAGAGTTATACTACAGGTATGGGATCCGTTATCCAGAAAGTTCTGAATTACAGAAAGGCCATCTCCCATAGACTTCATTTTAATAAAATAATTTAAATTTTTAGAGATGATTTTATTTTTTTTTGTAATAATAAAACAGTATCTTGTACTTGATCCCAACTGAGATATAATCAATCCTTATTGGAGGCAAAACAATTCTATTGGATTTATTTGGAAGGGTTGAACTTGATGGACTCTGGTCTATTTTCAACCCTATGTAACTAAGTGTTTACTGTTTAAATGTTTAAAAGTAGACTTAAGGTTAAAAGTTAAAAGTTACACTTTACGGAAAGACTTTCTTCATACTGGCTTTAAAAAGTTATTAAATAAAGGAAAATTGTAAGCAAGTACTAAGGGGTGAATAAAATGACTTGAAGTATTACCATCTAACAGATCAGGCATGATAACTGCAAACTATTCTTCCAACCCCCTCTTGGATACATAATTATATGGCCTTTTTCTATATTTACCACACCTATTTACAGGCATGTGAGTGCTGAGTGAGGGACTAAATGGGTTCTTCAGTGGTTCTGATGCAAGCATAAAGTATATTTGTTAGATTTAAAAAAGAAAAAGAAAAGCATCATTTCTTTAACTTGCAACAATATTTATTGATTTGGGAATTGCCTACTTGCTAACATTTTCAAGAATGATAACAAAGAAGCATTTTCATGAACAATATCTGGAGATTAAAAATGTACAGAAGATATATTTTTTTTGTTCTTTTTGTTTTTCCCTTTGGTTCTTCAGATTCATTCTATATGCAAACCCTTTTTTAGAAAAAGAAGAAAACAGATGTTGCAATATTTAATATTCAGATGGTAATTTCTAAACTGTTAGATATAAAATAGCATTTTTGTAATTTTTTCCCATGAATGGAATATAATCGAGATTTAAACGTTGCACAAAACATTCAGTGGAAAATGCAAAGCCTTTAAAAAACATGTGTTTTTTGGCTAAAAGTTACTTGGAATTGGTATTTTTGTGAAATTCTCTTTAAAATGATGAAGTGCCACTTACGTATCCCTCACGCGTCAAAGAATTCTTCTTCATAGTCATTATTAGGAAGCCTAAAAGTAGGTGATCATCCATCACTTTATGATCAGGTTAAAGGTCCTTATTGTTGGTCCCATTTAGGCACTTTTTAATGATGATGAACTGAGCTCAGTGGGTGCCATAATTTATCTGTCAGTGACTGAACTGCTGATTTATCCATCTGCTGCTAGCTCCCAGCAGCCCATTTAGTACGTCTTTATATTTTTCAAACAGTTTTTGTTATATTCTTAATATATATTCATTTCTATACCTGATACAAGTATGGGATCCATTAGGTTTACAAACCAGCAATGGCATTTCCTATAACATGCTACTTAAACAATTCTTTTATTTTACCTAATATGCTTTTTCTATATAATAGGACAGTACTTTGCACACAGTTCACCAGCAAATTGTATTAAACGATAAAAACTGTAGAAAAAAAACTATAGGCCTGATGAGCCATTTATTAAAGAAAATTTGTTAAGGTCAAAAATGATGATGTTACTCTCAAAAAATAAATGTTATGCTTTATGGGTGTTTAAACAGACCATACTGTCACTCATATGCTATCCATGTTTAGACATCTAGGGGCTGATTTACTAACCCACGAACGGGTCGAAATGAGTCCGATTGCGTTTTTTTCGTAAAGATCGGTATTTTGTGATTTTTTCGTATGCTTTGCGATTTTTTCGGCGTCTTTACGAATTTTTCATTACCAATACGATTTTTGCGTAAAAACGCGAGTTTTTCGTAGCCATTACGAAAGTTGCGTAAAATCTTGCGATTTTTCTTGCGTTAAAACTTGCGCAAAAAGTTGCGCTTTTTTCATAGCGTTAAAACTTACGCGAAACTTCGCACCTTTTAAGTTCGCGTAAGTTTTAACGCTACGGAAAAATCGCAAGATTTTACGCAACTTTCGTAAAGGCTACGAAAAACTCGCGTTTTTACGCAAAAATCGTATTGGTAACGAAAAATTCGTAAAGACTCCGAAAAAATCGCAAAACATACGAAAAAGTCGCAAAATGTTCGTTTTCAAGTCGGAACTTTTCCAATTCGGGTCGGATTCGTGGGTTAGTAAATCAGCCCCATAGAGTAAGCTAAACAGTTGTCTAGTAAGATAGCTGGATAGTCATGTGGCTTGGCCTAATTGATGACTAAATTGATCTGATGGATTAACTTGCAAACAGATCATTTGGGTGACTATGCAGGCCTTATTCAGCTTTGGAGCAAACAATAACCATAAATATGATGTTTTGATTTAGGTAATCTCTGTCTAGTTTTTTATGCTAATCTAGGAATTTAGGAGCTAATCTGATGCTGATGTTATTTTTCATCAGATACATTTGGGGATTCATAAGTACCCAAGTGATCATACAATGCCTGCAAAAATTCTTACTATATCTGGACTAATAGGGCAGCAATGATTGTTTTTGTCATACATGAAAGAGTTGGACCTCTTTGTGTTAAATGATTGTAGCATAGGCAAGCCTAAATGATAACTACAGTGCTTTTTAAATACAACATTTTGTTCAATTTGCAGCAGTTAACAACTGGATCTAAATTGTTCTAGCATTTGGGTTTGTTATGTAGTGGTACAGTGTCATATGTTCAGCAAACTGCGTATATAATCAAGATTGGCACATAGTTTTATCCTCAAGAATGCTGCTTATGTAACATGATTACTTCAAATCCAACAGATCAGATTTGTTATTACATTTGTGAAATGAAGGAAGTACAAGGGAGAACAAACAACGGAATAATGAAAGAGTTGAGGTATGAGATGGGGAAGGGAGAAGGCGATGGCAGTAGATAAACCCTTATCGGCCCCTGTGTATGTAATAGAGAGGGTTCTACTCCTACACTTGGGGCGTCATTTACTAATCCTCAGATTTTTTCCCTGACTTTTTAAAGATTTTCATTGTGACAAAATGGCTAAAAATCTATTTACACTGTATTTCAAGAGTATGAAGGTGGAATTCAGTGTGTTATAGTATCCTGAACAGCTAGTATTTACTGTGATTGCATAGTATACAACAGTCTGCATTTATATTTTTGCCTCTGTGGCTTTGTACAGGTCCATTGTCCTAATATGTAATTTATTGCTGTTAAATTCTGCTATAATATATATTGGAATAGTATCTGAGGTTGGCTATGATCTATTTGTATATTTGGTTAGGTTGTCCTGCGTAATTATCTAAAATGCTTAGATCCCTGCAATACTAAAGAACATGCTCTAGGTGCCCTTCCCATTCCCACATTTGGAAATGGCTGACAGACCTATATTGCGTGTAAGTTTGGGAGTTTGTTCTTTGCAGAAGCCTGAATGTTACTGACTGATACTATACCTTAATCCTTATAATCCATTAGCTATGATTACTTGTTTTGCTGCAGTGTTTTGGAGAATAGTTGTCTATGTTATGGGCCCTTTTTGCTTGGTGTTGGAAGTAAGATTAGATTTGATAAAAAACTATCACAGTGCCCACAGAATGAATTTCTCATGTGACCCATAACCGAGCTTCTGAACTAATTAGGCTGCTTTCATTGCTTGCATGTACCAAGTGTGTGAAAACTGTCACTTGCAGAATATTGAATAGTTTAGAATTATTCTAATAGAAGACACAATACATCAGAAATTAAAAAAAAATATATATTAAAGGATGATTATGTCATGACATGCCTTAAAAGAAAGTTCTCCTTATGAGAACTCTAATGAACCTTCAGGTCTAAACATTTCAAGGAACTCTTTTAATTTTGCCTTTGCTTCTCCAAACTTTATTTGTTCCTACACCCATTACTTGTGGAGCATAGGAGACAATTCAAGCCGAATCCTGAGTTAAAGATTCCGGATTCAGCCAAGTCCCAAAATTAAGGATTCAGTATATCCCTAATTAATTATGAGATTGTTTGTTTCTTTGTAGGATACTCTGGGAAATTTATTTATCTTTTCAAATAGAGCAAGTTCTAAATTGATTGTGAGACATAAAAATAAAAGATCTATATAATCTCTGTTTAATAAACCTGTGTACAAGCAGAACACTGAAGCAGAACCACAGGCAGTAACATAAGGGACCTTTAGAGAGCTGTTCCTCTGACATCATTGGGGAACGTCAGTATCTGTGCCAAGGTGTTTGTATAGAAACTGGCAGGATTATCCTTCTTTTTTTCCCCAAATGTCCCAGCTGTTCAGTTTTATCCTTAGAGATGATTACGCTGCCAGGCTGAACGCTCCCCCTTTTTTCCTCTAAACCTAAATTGCAGGCTTGTCACGACCTACTTTCCTCTAATATGCAACGTACATGCAAAAAAATTACCTCTTTTACATATACTGCCTCAGTATTAATTATCTTGTTAAAATAATTACTGAGCAGAGGAAATTACAAGCTTTAAAGGAATCAAATATTACTGAATGTTACTCTGATACAATGAAGAGAAGCTAAACTTATACAGATGTGTTTTACATTGCAGTCCTAGAACTGGTTTCCAGGCCTTTTACATTTCTACCCAGCGGCATGTAGTCAAAGGAAACAATGCAAGTAGCCCTTGGCCCTATCTCAGAAATGTTGGGGCCAGCTGAAGGGTGATAAATGTATAAAATCTGTTTTTTTAATCTAATGCATAATTCAAGGAGCATTTTAGGACCAGAGCTCCTCCTTTGGGACTGGTCAAAATAAAGGTTGCACAGAACTGTGCAATACAACACACACTTTATAATATATTATGGTATAGTGGGGGTGGGTCCTAAGGCACCAGCAGACCTGAATACAGCCCAGTTTTACCTATTTCAGATTTAGATGTGAAATCCACAGAGGTATATTCAAATCCACATGAATGGTTTGCTATTGAATAGCTAATTTTGGGGGTTTAAGATGTGCATATCCGCCACTCTACACGTCTTGCCCTTAAGGGCAAATGCCCATACCTGGTGCACTCTTACCTTCCAATTTGTCCCTGTATGTTACCCAACCACTTAGAGTGTAAGCTCTACGGGGCAGGGAGCTCCTTCCTACTGTGTCTCATACCACATGGCACTTATTCCCTGTGCATTTATATATATTTATTGTACAGGTATCGGACCCCTTATCCGGAAACCCATTATCCAGAAAGCTCAGAATTACAGAAAGCCTGTCTCCCATAGACTCCATTTTAATCAAATAATTCAGAATTTTAAAACCGATTTCCTTTTTCTCTGTAATAATAAAACAGTACCTTGTAATTGATCCCAACTAAGATATAATCAATCCTTACTGGATGCAAAACAATCCTATTGGGTTTAATTAATGTTTTATTGATTTTTTTAGCAGACTTAAGGTATGGAGATCCAAATTACGGAAAGACCCCTTATCCGGAATACCCTTGGTCCCGAGCATTCTGGATAACGGGTCCTATACCTGTATTTATTTATTATAACACTTGTCCTCCCTGTGTGTAATTTTGTATTTTGTAAGATTGTACAGCGCTGCGTACCCTTGTGGCGCTTTATAAATAAAGTTATACATACATACATACATACATACATTATACAATATGACTTATACCCCTCTCTAACATACTATATGATTGTACATTCATACACTTGGGTCTGACCTTTTACTTTTTTGTTGTAATCTAGGGATATACAGTGGTGTGAAAAGCTATTTGCCCCCTTCCTGATTTCTTATTCTTTTGCATGTTTGTCACACTTAAATGTTTCTGCTCATCAAAAACCGTTAACTATTAGTCAAAGATAACATAATTGAACACAAAATGCAGTTTTTAAATGAAGGTTTACGTTATTAAGGGAGAAAAAAAACTCCAAATCTACATGGCCCTGTGTGAAAAAGTGATTGCCCCCCTTGTTAAAAAATAACTTAACTGTGGTTTATCACACCTGAGTTCAATTTCTGTAGTCACCCCCAGGCCTGATTACTGCCACACCTGTTTCAACCAAGAAATCACTTAAATAGGAGCTACCTGACACAGAGAAGTAGACCAAAAGCACCTCAAAAGCTAGACATCATGCCAAGATCCAAAGAAATTCAGGAACAAATGAGAATAAAAGTAATTGAGATCTATCAGTCTGGTAAAGGTTATGAAGCCATTTCTAAAGCTTTGGGACTCCAGCGAACCACAGTGAGAGCCATTATCCACAAATGGCAAAAACATGGAACAGTGGTGAACCTTCCCAGGAGTGGCCGGCCGACCAAAATTACCCCAAGAGCGCAGAGACAACTCATCCGAGAGGCCACAAAAGACCCCAGGACAACATCTAAAGAACTGCAGGCCTCACTTGCCTCAATTAAGGTCAGTGTTCACGACTCCACCATAAGAAAGAGACTGGGCAAAAACGGCCTGCATGGCAGATTTCCAAGGCGCAAACCACTTTTAAGCAAAAAGAACATTAAGGCTCGTCTCAATTTTGCTAAAAAACATCTCAATG
Source organism: Xenopus tropicalis (assembly GCF_000004195.4). NCBI lineage: Eukaryota > Metazoa > Chordata > Amphibia > Anura > Pipidae > Xenopus > Xenopus tropicalis. The sequence goes on along the minus strand of NC_030681.2, from coordinate 37,510,100 downwards.
ATTGCCAAGACTTTTGGGAAAATACCTTGTGGACCGACGAGACAAAAGTTGAACTTTTTGGAAGGTGCGTGTCCCGTTACATCTGGCGTAAAAGTAACACAGCATTTCAGAAAAAGAACATCATACCAACAGTAAAATATGGTGGTGGTAGTGTGATGGTCTGGGGTTGTTTTGCTGCTTCAGGACCTGGAAGGCTTGCTGTGATAGATGGAACCATGAATAATAAAAACCCTCATTTAAAAACTGCATTTTGTGTTTACTTGTGTTATCTTTGACTAATAGTTAAATGTGTTGATGATCAGAAACATTTTGTGTGACAAACATGCAAAAGAATAAGAAATCAGGAAGGGGGCAAATAGTTTTTCACTCTTAAAGCAATAAGAGTACATACAAAGAACTTTCTCGCCCATTTCCACAGAGTAGTATTTCTATCCTGCATCAGTGTTTAAAAGAAAAAGCAGACTCATTTCAGCGTTAGTAAAGCTTATCCAATATTTTTCCTTTTTTTATCTTTAGACATCTTTGTCCTATTCATTTTCTATTGTTGCCCTAGTACAAACTCTATGCCCATAGGACTTAAGTAATTTGGACACAGAACAAGACACTGGTGAGGTATCGCCTGCTATCTAATGAGCTTCTCCTTACATGTCACTGATGAATTATGAGAGTGGACTCAGGTTGTTGACATGGTGTCAGGGGTGAAAAAGATAAATACAATGACGACAGTCTATTTTCAGACTTTACAGGCTGTTTTGACCCACATAAATATACCCAGCACTAAGTTAATAAAGAGCAACTTGTGAATTTAACATTCAGTTGTATCACAAATAGCAGGCAGGCTATTTCTATGTTTTAAGAATGTGTAACAAATATTCCTGCTATAGTAGATATGGGAGCCATACTCACGCAAATAATAGATCATATGTACATTGCCTGCACAGAATATAAATCAATCTCTGCAAAAGAAACAGCTCAGTTTATACTATAGCAATAAATGGTTGCCAAATTATGTGTGCTTAATCACTAAGCAAAATACTTAACTTGCATCGGGTGGTAATTTGCAACTAGATTGGTAAATCTTGAGGCTATTTGCTAAGCACACTGTTATAAAAGTACAGGTATGGGACCTCTTATCCAGAATACTCAGGACCTGGGGTTTTCCAGATAAGGGATCTGTCCATAATTTGGATTGCAGTAATTTAAGTCTGCTAAAAATCATTTACATATTGAATATACCCAATAGGGCTGTTCTGCCCCAATAAGGGGTAATTATATCTTAGCTGGGATCAAGTACAGGTACTGTTTTATTATTACAGAGAAAAATGAAATCAGTTTTAAATTTTAGAATTATTTGCTTATAATGAAGTCTATAGGAGATGTGTTGGATAAGGGGTTTCCGGATAAGGGATCCCATACCTGTACCTTCAATTATGCTGGAATTTTGAGGGAAAATGATACTTTGTGGGTAAAACCTGATTTTAGAACATTGCACAATTGCGCTTATAAATGGGCTACCCGGTCTCCAGATAGTAGGGGTATGTGATACAAATTTTGCAAATAATACACAAGATCTCTACTCAGATCTCTGAATGAACTAAGTAATTGGCTCCAATAACAAGGGAAGGTTTTTGCATTAAATGAGAGGAACTAGTTGTAGCACCATTTATACCTGATACCTGTGTTGACAATAAACAAATAAAAACACTATAAACTTTTGGTAAATGTATTGAAAGTTGTTACATCTGTTGAATCTTGCCTTCGACTGCCCCAAAGAAAATGGTGACCCCACCCACCTTGTAATCCCACCCACTTCCAGCCACCTTTTCATAAAAAAACCTAAGGATAGTTAAAAGGTATGGTGTAATTGTAATGGTTATTAACATGTGCATTTACATGATTTGTAGAAAATTGTGGCAAAAAATTGAAATTTTGACTATTTTCACAATTACAGCGGTTGGTCAAGACTTATTAATAAAAAAAAAACTAGAATATGGAAAATCAACATTAGGCCACCATAGACCAGCTCAGGAAGTTAATATGAAGTACAGGTATAGGACCTGTTATCCAGAATGCTCGGGACCAAGGGTATTCCAGATAAGGGGTCTTTCTGTAATTTGGAGCTTCATACCTTAAGTCTACCAAGAAACCAATACAACATTAATTAAACCCAATAGGATTATTTTACATCCAGTAAGGATTAATTATATCTTAGCTGGGATCAAATACAAAGCACTGTTTTATTTTAACAGAGAAAAAGGAAATCAATTTTCAAAATCTGTATTATTTGATTAAAATGGGATCAATGGGAGACAAGCTTTCCGTAATTCGGAGCTTTCTGGATATCAGGTTTCCAGATAAGGGATCCCATACCTGTATATCATCAGAATTTAAGCAAGTTGGTTTTTTACAGTTTTAGATCAGTTGTATTCAGGCAGCCTCCTTAAAACAGAATGGAAAAGTGTGATTTGCGCATTTTTTCTGTGATGCGATGGCACACGGTATGATTTCTCACCCATGGTTAAATCTGCGCTACTTGGCATTTCCCAGTGATTAAGCCGAATCGCCATGAGTAATGTAATTTACTTGCAGATTCTCATGTTAGCGAAGGGGATGGCATTTTCCACGGGAAAAAATGGACTTAATGTACCAGTAAATACCAAAAGAGAATATTTTAATTACATTTTTTGATTACATTACCTCTTTCTTTGGGTAGGATCATAGCTTTTCCCATCTATAATTGCAGGCATTTTTGATTTTGCATGGTCAAACCCTGGCGATTCAGGGTGAATGGTATTATTTTAAAATGATCAGATTGCACGAGGCTTGGGTTAAAAACCTATAGAAAAGTTAATTGTGCTTTGATGGGCTCTGAGTGCCATGTTCCGTCTACAAGTTTAGCTTAGTAATTAGATACAGTCTGTCACCCTTATTTTAGTGTCCATTCCCTTATGCTGTGCTATATTTGTTGGTGTCACAAAGCAGGTGTCAACAAAATGTATGTAGTCATTGTGATTATGACTTATTACTGGGAACTATACTTGGGCATCAGTCGCACACTCTGTGGCAGTGCTATTAATATATCATAGTGGAAAAGGTGAGTTGTCATTATGGGAACCAAATACACCACACACCTCCAGGCATCACAGCATGAAAAATGGCGCATGTATCAAGCTGTATATTGATTTTCAGCAATCAGATTGTATCTTTGTAACAATCTGGTGTAAACGGAAGCAGCCGCTTGTAAATGCTCTGTGAAAAGACAGCATTCATCTATTGCATCTTTTTCGGTGTCTTTTTCGCACCTGAACTTATTTGCCACTATCCCATTTGCTATAATGGATTACGCGAGGTCTATAAGTGTCTAAAACCTCTCACAAAAAGCTACATTAGTCAGAAACCTAAACATCTTACTGTTTGTGACATTTGTGAACATTTACTAATGTTCGTATTTTGCTTTTTTTTCCAATTCAGATTTTTTTAGTGCTAAAAGTTGCTGGAAAAAAAAGTTGTGACTTTTCCGAGATCTAACAATTCACCTTCTAAAACTCTTCCCTGGAAGATCTTTCTTTGCTATGAAACTCAATAGGTTTTCAGATTTTTTTTACACTGATTTTTGTGTGACAGTTTGAATAAGTCACAGTTTTCATGTGACAAGTCAAAAAAATTAAGTTTTTGACGACTTTTCTGCAACTTTTCCCACATGTGCTTTAGCATTTTTTGATAAATGTTGTGGAAATGAGTATATTTGAATTTTAAAAATAAAACAATTAGAAAAGTTTGAGTTTTAGTAAATCTGCCTTTTAGAATAAAGAGGGAAAAATAGAGATCCATTTTGCTTAAATGAGAAGTTGCATACTTACTTAAATAGAGGTTTGGCTGGGCTGCAGGCTTATCCAAACACACTCAGTTGAATGGACAAAATGTTTTAAATATCCTTCATCATCAGTTGTATGGTTAATTTGAACAGTTATGTAATGCTCCTGGTGCTCTAGATTTTGATATACAAGCAAGGGTTTATTTAAGAACTAGATATTGTCATAAGATCAACAGTGTCATTAGATCTGATGTGTTTTAATGTATTTTTAATGTAAATGAGCTTTTTAAAGGATCCCATGTTACAGGCAGTTGTATTTCGGCCTCAGTACATTATGTCTATTAGACAGTATGGAGATCAGAGCCATGCCTTTCTAGCTTTCTGTCAACTACCTCCCCAGATAGCCCCAAGGGCTGACATTCCTGCTCTAAATGTTTGCCCATTAAAGTTCTATGAGGTTTGCTTGCTCTGTGCATACAGTAAGGGCCTATTTATCATACTGTGTAAAATGATTAACACCAGAAAAATGATGTTAAAAAACTGCATAGAATAAATGGCGAATATATCAAGGTTTACGGTTTGTTTTATGCTGCCCAATTGCCGGATTTGATGCCATTATTTTACATTCATTTTGAGCTATCAGTGGAGCACAGTTAGTCATCCGTCACTTCCATGCATTATTGCATGTGTTAAGAACAGTGTTACCTGTAATATTTTGTAGTCTGTGTGCACAAAAACATCTCTTTAAATGCACACCCCATAAACTGCACCTACATGATGGCTGGGTCCTTGCAGTACTGATTTATGTGTCATACACACAATACACAATACACCATAGCCCTTGTGAAAGAAAAAAGAAACCATCTTGTTTTCTTAACTCCATCTTGTTCATATTATTTAAAAAAAGATGAGTTTTGCTGAGTTCGTCTGACAGAGGGCCTCAAGGCCCCTCCACCCATTGAGCTTTGGGACAAGGGGCCTCTGGGTGTGTTGGCCAACTGGGTCCCTTTGCCTGTCCTGCTTTTAGAGATAACAAAGCTAACTACTGATAAAAGCTATAATACAAGCATGTCTTCGTACAATATCATATTGGAAATAGTTCCGTTTATAACTATCTGTATGCTCTATTCATATGAATAAACGTAGCTACAATCAAACTGGCCTATCCAGCAGTTTCATCTTTAACACCACGAAGAAAGAAAAATCTCCCATGTAGCTGTGTGTTTTCATAACTTTCTCTGGAATAAAGGGGGCCAAAAATGTAACAATGTTGATGTCCAAATGGGGCCCAAATGTTACAGGGACCTGGGCCTACATTCAGGGGCCACTGGTTCTTAAAGTTCTGTGCGACTTGGAAGTGCATACCCCTTGTGACATAATCCCCGGTGTCCTGGTGTATGCCTGAGCCAGTCTTTAGCTCTTCACCTTAGCATGGGTGTGGATGCTTTAGCCTCATACAATATAATCAGTTGTCCTGCAGGTCAGATGATAGCGTGCTGTCAATAGTGTGTACAGGTATGCGACCTGTTAACCAGAATGTTCGGAACCAGGGGTTTTCCAGATAAGGGATCATTCCGTAATTTGGATCTCCATAACTTAAGTCTGATAAAAATCATTTAAATATTAAATAAACCCAATAGTCCTGTTTTGCCTCCAATAAGGATTAATTATATCTTAATTGGGATCAAGTACAAGGTTCTGTTTTATAATTACAGAGAAAAGGGAAATCATTTTTAAAAAGTAGAATTATTTGCTTATAATGGAGTCTATGGGAGATGGCCTTTCCCTAATTCAGAACTTTCTGGATAAGGGGTTTCCGGATAAGGGATCCCATACCTGTATAAATGCTACTTGCAGTTTAACTTCTATTTATATTTTGTTTTGAGATACTTGTATCCTGCCAGTGAATATGGACCATTCCAAAGCTTTTGTATTGCAGACAAATGCATGTTTTCAAATGGTCTATAATTAGCATTCTAATCTCAGACTGAAGTGTTTCTTTTTTGGGTTTTGAAACTCCTTTTGTTCTCTGGTAACAAAATTGCTATATAACCTATGAATCCACTTCCCCATCTGTAATGCAGCAAATGCAGCATTTGTTCATTCAGTTATCATACTAAAGGGGGTGGCTGCTACTGACAAATGAAGGTTAATTACAGATACTCTCAATGGATGGATGACGTGTTAAGTCTGCGTCTCAGTGGGTCAAGACTCCCTAGGGGGGTCAAGGAGAAGTATAATGGAGGTCGCACATTTATCAGCTTCTAAATAATATTGTAATTAGTCATTGTAATTTACTTGTTCTACTGTCTCCATACCTTTGTAACATTATCCCATTTCATATTCTAAGATAAAAGGGGTGAAATAAAAGACATGCATGGTATGCATATGTTTTCCTTCAGTCCCATTAGCGTAAAAGATTAGTGTAAAAGATTTCAGCATCTCCCAAAATACAAATGTAAAGTTCCTTATTGCTGAAGGGGACGCAAGTGAAGATCAGAATTTAGCAGTATCCCAGAGGACAATAACGGAAGCCACTGCAGCAGCTAATACCAGGGTAGGGGATAGTAATGGGGAAATAAAAAATTAAAAACCTCTGAAAGCCTTATAGATAATTATGGGGATTTTACATTTGATGTGTAATGTGAATGCTTAATATTTCACAGAAAGGAATAGAGCAGCTTTAATGTTTAATGGTCCTTCTGTAATAGAAGATTGAGCTGATCTCTGTGGCACCATCTATTCCATTACTGTCGAGCTGGAAATAAATGATATTCTATTTTAATCTTCTTAGCAGAGAGACACAACTGTTTAAGGGAGCAAGCATCATGGTAGTAGTAACTTTACTATTTAGCATGCTCTTCTTCTGGTCATATATGTAAAATACCATGCATTGAATTAAAATCTAATTTGTTAATTAGCTAGAGTGAGAGGAGATAAGTGGTTTTTAAAATTTCTTATTGGGCCCCCTTTCACCACAGTCAAAAGGGACAGCAAGTGGCAGCAGAGACATCCCTTTGCGAATACTGCAGATAGCATTTACCCTATGAGCTTGATTGTTACTGTAAGTGGCGAGGTGCCAGTCTCCATTGTTGACTATTATGTCAAATTAAGACTAGATGTCATGTAGCTTGAGCTGTTTCATCATAAATGGCTGCTGACACTTTTCGCTAGCCTTCTCCAGCCACTTGAACATTGCAACACTCTATAGAACAGAAGCTTGCTGCTCTTTGAAGCCTGCAACATTGATAATATTGTGTGTGGGGGCCTGACCTTAGGGGCAAAGCCATATGACCAGTTTAATTACTGGAGTTTTGTTTTAAATGACTGCTTCATAGCAGTGCCTAGGAAAAAATGATTTCAAAAGCCACATCTAGCAAAGGAAATTTGCTGTCAATTGCTTCTGAAGTGAAAGAAGGTTGCTTCCTAATATTGATTTCTACAGACCATTGTAAATCAATGTATTTTACCTTTATACTGACATACAAGCCATTTAAAAAATTCAATCCTGATTTAAGTGTTTAATGCAAGAATTAAGAATAAAAAAACATTTTTGTAGGCAATATCTGCCACTTTGTGTAGCTTAGGGCTCATATAAACTTGCTTTTGTTAGCGTCACTATGTGGTGGCTTTCGAATGAACAGGAAAGTCTGAGTTAGTTGACCCTATTCTTGTCTACAGGGTCTGTACCCATTCATTGGTATGGTCCTGTAGAAAAGAATGGGTCAATTAATTCCTGCTTTCCTAGGTAGTGGAACGCACAAGAAAAGCAACCGCACAGAAAGACAATTATAAATATTTGGGTTTAAAGGACAACAAAAGGTTAATATAAATTAAAAGTAAGTCTAAAGACATTCTTTTTAAGTACTTACTGCATATCTAAATTCCCAGATCCCTGCTTGCTTCTCTGAGATATGGTGCTGGCAGCCTACAGCAGTGTGAAGCCTACAGTGACATCACTGAAATCTCTCTCCCCTTCCTGTAGGCCTGTAGCCTTCCTATTCTCTGAGCATGTGTGTAACTTGATCCTGTCTCCTGTTCTGAGCTACACATGCCCACCAGCCAATCAGAAGCGGATCTGGTAGAGGGGGGGGAGGGAATGAAACACATGTGCAGTATGAAGCAAGGAGGGAAAGGAAGGGAGAATACCTTTTTAGAGATGGCTGCCTGTTCTAGAAAATGTGAAGTAAGTGTGACTGAGTAAATATTTGATTAGGTGAGCCAAAAGTGTGGCGTTTTTACTAAACAATAGGAGGACTATTGGGCAGTATGCTTTTTAAATTTAGACGCATTCTCCTTTAAGAGCGATAGAGCTTGTTATTATTCATACTGAATGTTTCAAAGCCAAAAGGAATTCAAGTAAGTAAATCACAACTACAAAATCTTACTGTAGTGACTCATATTAGGTGGATAGCCAATTAGCAGTATGCGTCAGCTATTAGGGTGAAGACACACAGAGCTACTAGTAGCAGCTACTTGTCATGGCTACAAAAATAGACAATGCTGATCATTTACTGATAATTGTCTCTACATGTGTTTTAGCAATTCTCTGTATTCTCCATCGCAGGGTATTTTCTTGGGCTTAATAGCCGAGACTAGTAGCTGCTACTAGCAGCTCTGTGTGTCTTCACCCTTAGAGGAAGATGGAAGAATTTTCAAAGCAACTTGAGGCAACTATCTTGAGTTCAAAGAGGTCAACTAGTCACTCTGCAAAAGGCTGGAGCATAGCTCACATAAATTGCTAACTTATTTATTCAGTCAAGGGAGAAATTGGAAGTCATGAAAACGTGGCAAATACAGACAAGTGACACTGATGTGATTGGGGCATGGCGCTGCAGCACCCAGGCATGACAGAAGAAACACTCAACATTGCAGACATTTGGCACAGTTTATTATATTCAGTTTTATTGTGCAGTCATACAAAGTTGCAACCCTAAAATATCTATTATTATGTGTTATTCTTATTGTACTGGTACATAGTGACTTTGCCTGGAAAATACTGTATTGAGTACAGAGCCAAGGACCCAAAACTGCTTATTTTGCTGTCTGTTTACATGGTGGTAACACCAGAGCCACTTATTAAACTGCAATGACTTCTGCCGTTGCAGATTTTTTAGTGCACATAAATGTTATTGGCTGTTATCTCATTTATGAGATAAAAAATGTACAAATAGTTCATTCTGATATTAATCCACTGACTGTAATTACATTTCATAATACAGGTATGGGATCCGTTATGTGGAAACTTGTTATCCAGAAAGTTCCAAATTATGGGAAGGCCATCTCCCATAGACTTCATTATAAGCAAATAATTTTAAAAATGATCTCATTTTTCTGTATAATAATAAATATTACCTTGTACATGATCCCAACTAAGATATAACTAACCCTTACTGGAGCCAAAACAATCCTATTGGGTTTTATTAATGTTAAATGATTATTATTATTAGTAGACTTAAGGTATAGAGGCCCAAATTACGGGATCCAATATCCAGAAAATCCCAGGTATCGAGCATTCTGGATAACAGGTCCTATACCTATACTTTCATAATTTCCTAATATTTACTATATTATACAAGCTGCTCGTTAGTGTAGTCATTTGCAATGGCACTTGCAAAAATCCACAAGATTTATAGCAGATTATTCCAATGGCCTAAATTGCCAGAAAAACTTGCAACTCAAGAAATAAATGCTAAAATGAGTTGTTAGACTTGCATGAATAATGCCAGCTATAGTTAGATAAATCTGTTGCATCGCACCTCTGACAACATGGGAGGTGCATGAATTTTGTTGAAACGTTAATGAGTTGTTGATGATTTCGCTGAATTTTAGTAAATAGAAGGCATTTTTTAAGATGTACCGGTATGTAAATTACTCTCATATTCAGCGGTCGAGTAACTTAAATATAAGTCTGGAGTATGGTCCTTGTTACACATATGGTTATTGATGTTATTGTAATCCAACTAATTCTTGGCTTTAGAGACTAGATGCTGTGGTTCCATGCAATTCAGTGTTAATTGTTTTCCCTGAACAATCCCTGAGCTCTGTTTGGGTGGGGACTGAAAGTTTCATTTTCCAGGGAAGTGATGCAAACTAAATAGAAATGTATTATGTACATGACATCCTGTGCATTTATTTGTGCTTTACGTCTGGCAAAGATCCACCTGTGTTAGTGCTTTATTACTTTTCTGCTGTTACAGACACTGCTTACGGTGCTTTCATAGCTGAACGAGACAAAGTGGGTGCTTTAAATAACTTCGATGTAATCACTAACCTCATTACTCCATCATAGCTGTGGCCTAATGTTCAGATAAAAAGCAACTGGAAGCCTCAGTGGTTTATTTCGACTACTGACTCACCTTTTACTTTTGGAACACTCTGTTCTTTATATTAATATAACAAGCATCAAAGCCTGCTTACTAATAATGAGCCCTTCTTTTACAGTGTTGGTTTATTCCCTTGTCAGCTTTTAGGTGTGCAGAGATTTCTCTTCATCCTTATAAAGCTATTAAAGCTGCTTTTATTTCTGAATGTCATCCCCTTTGTTAAGTCAAACCATACTTACTGAAAATATATCTTAGTGCATTCAATACTTTGTGTTAATGAATTTTAATCTAAAATCCAACTGAAATTATCAAAGCAATATTGCTAATAATGAATGACCTTAGAATAAGAACATTTTAGCACTGACTTGTTCGCTCAAAATTTGAATTGATCATTTTCTTCCACTTAAAAAAACTGAGAATGGTTTTCCATTATGCTGCAGCCCATATAGTTCAGGTGATTTTTTTATTATCCTTACAGCTCTGGAGATTGGTGAACTTGATCAACTCGTCCTGCCGATAAAACTTTTCTTTGTTGGAGTAATAAGTAACTATTTTGGCTACCACCTCTATTTTGTAGTCGAGTGTTTGATTTCTCTTAATTCACAAGTGTGATGGCACACATGGAGATTAATCTGCTCTAAGCAAAGCATGTGTTTTCCGACTGGCAATTTACAGTTGCCCATGGTAGAGCCGATTTATTGCGGGTGTCTAATCTCCACGTGTGCCATAGCCATAATGGGTATTTCACAACACTACAGCTGAGGTGAGCATTGAGTGTCCCTTCAGATGTTTATCCTAACCATCATTCTTCAGCAAAAGATGATTTTTCCAAGGGGAGATGAAAGGCCACAGAAAGCTTTACCAATGGTAGATCAGAACATACTGAGGAACTAAATTAAACACATACACACCTTTTATGTAAGAAATATTTATATTAAATTAAATAGGCAATTCTATAGCTATTTTTTTTCTTTGGTGTCAAAAATATTGTTTCCTATAAGCTGTGGAGCTGTGCATGCATACCACATATACTACTTGCCTTGACCAAGCCCCTCCACTCTGCTTCAAAATGAACACACAAATATAATATTGGTAGTAAATGCATATGAAGCCTTTGTTTCTGAAATAGACCCCTGATAATCACAAGTAGCCCTGTGTAAGTGGTTGGCAGTACAGTTTAACCTGTGCTGCATGTATACAAAATCACCTTCAGAGTCCCATTTGTCTCACATAAAAATCAGATCCAGTCTACCAGATGTTGGAAAGAAAATGAAATGTCTTTGTAGACAGTGAAGTATGCAAATAACCACGGCCAGATGGTGCAATGCCCACTTGGTAGATTATATTGCATTTGACAGGGTTGAAGTCATTTTGGAGACAGTATTCTAACAGTTACAGAAATAGTTACATGAAATAGAACATCATAGGGGCATAAAGAAAAGGCTTTTATTGCCTTCTTTCATAGCATTAGGTTATTGTAAAAATAGTTTTTACCACTGCTATGCTGACAATCTAATATATGCCTTTCACAATAAGTATAATATTTTCATTTTTTCATCTCAATCCTTTACGTAGACAAAGGGCAAATGTAACTTAGAATGTTCAGGCCATGATTAAGCAACTTGAAATGTTCAGACTTTGACATTAAGCAATTACCGGTCACTTTTTTTTATCCCTAAGCTCTAATATTCTCTGTACTTGGAAATGTCATGTAACACTCTTTACACCTTTTGCAAGGTTTGATTAATCATTTTCTTACCCCTGGACCCAGACCTCAAAAATGCCAAATCATGTCTTTACGAGATAAATGCATTCTATAATATAAAGTAAGCAGGGCACTTGGTATTGTAGTTTCAATTGCCCAGTTAAATCATGAGTAGAAAATAATCTGTTACCAGGGCTGGACAAAAGCAGATCTTGCTTGCTGTGATGTAACTAACTAAACTGTAGTTGAAAAATGTTGTGACTACATGGCTTCCTTCAATGGGTTAAGACAAGTCAAATGCTTACTTCAGGTCTTAACAATTCACTCATGTTGGGCAATATTGCAATAATGGACTGTGTGTAACTAGTTTATATCTTTGTAAGTTAAGGAACCAGTAACAAGGCATTTTGGGACTAAGATTATGACATGCACCAACAGTTTTTCATTTTTGGATGGCCCTTAATTGTCAAATGTGGAACCCTTTTCCTAAACTAGGAGCCAGGATAAAAAATTATTTATCCTAGTTGGCTTTGTACGGCTACTGTGTGAATAACTTAATGAATAAGTGGGTCTGGGATTTTGAAAAATAAAGCCTAAAAATATAAGAAAAATAATAAAATACAGGTAAATGTTTTCTGTTTTCTTTCTTTGCGCTGGCTGCGCATGTGCAGTAGAGTGAAAAGCTGCACTTTAACAAGAAAGTGATTCTACCTTTCCTTCTTCTTTAATAACGTAGAAATTATAAATTGTAAAATTATGAAACAACGTACCATTTTTTTATGCTCCATGTAGGCAAGAAGGAGAAGAAGTCCTAAAAGCTTGCATTTTATAATCCACAGTTAGCCAATAAAAGAATGTTTATGTCCACTTAGCAACCACAATGAAACACCGCCATTCGTAAAAGCCCTAAAGATCCCATTTCTTTTAGCTGATACTGTACAAGGCATGCAGGCAAATATACATTTTATATACATATGTAGGGATCCATAGGGTTAACTAGTTCCTATTGCTTTAAACCCTGCAGCTTCCTGGTTTTGTGCTGTTACTGGGCGAAGACCCCTGTATCAGTTTTGAGTTTATATGTGTGTTTATTGGTTAACAGGGAGACCACTCCCTGGGCACTCAGATATAGTGTTAGCAGGGGGGTGGGTCTGCCTCTTTGGCTGCCTGTGTTCTCAAGGGAAGGAGTCTCTGAGCCTGGAGGCAAAAGAACTAGGCCCCCAGTAGCCATGTGCCCCAGAGTGTGTCAGCCACTCTGGTGAAGTCGGGGACAGGGACCCCGTGAATGAGGACCAGTTAGATAGCAAGTTTTGTGGAGCACTTTCTAGGAAAGTGAGATAGTGAGGGAAGAGAGCACGAGCAGTTTGGCTCAGAGGAAAGTAGCTGTGGGAGTACCCTTCCAGACAGGCATTGTTGCCTTAGTGTAGGGCCACGGTTTAGACCTAGGAGGCAGGTAGTTTGAACCCTGATCCAAAGTTGCCGTGGGGCCTGAGGAGTGTGGTATCCAGCTGACTGTTCCACAGAGTGAGCAACTGAACCGGTGGCACTGATCTTGCCCAGGCTCAAGGGGAGTTGGGAGGAGCGGGTGTGCACCCTCTCTGTGCTGTCCTCAGAGAAACTGCTATGCTAACTGATGTGTGAGTATATTGCATAACCCTGCAAGTTGCTTGTTGCTGAAAATAAACCAGTTCTACTGGTGCCCATTTGTTATTCTGCACTGTACACTGCTACAGTGGGTTGTAGTTGCTCTACACCATAGCTCCGTTTGGTTACTTCCACATAGCGAAGGCCCATCCTGAAGGACTGAGTCGCGTGTACCCCATGCTCTAGGCCTATCTAGCCGTACTGTTGGCTTGTTACAGCCAAGAAAGGGTTACACATATATAACTTACTATGTTCCTAATACCACAAAAATATACTCTTTTATCTAAACAAAAATTTCAGGTTGACTTCAAATGTTTCATGAGGTTTCCATCTTGTGATTTCACAGAGAAGAAGCAATAAATGTGAATTATTGATTGACACAACAAGGTTAAAGGAGTAATAAACCTACAAATGGCAATGGAAAATAGAATCAAATGCAGGGGGGTGTCAAGCATTGAAAGCAAACTTGTGCAACCCCGTAGCCCTTCAGAAATAAAAATAACTAAATCTACATTAGGTGTAACTGTATTAACAGACTGCAGACTGAATATGACTTAACTATTGGATATTTTTAAATACATAATCAGTAGAGAAGTCCCATATGATCCTGGGTTTGAACTAGCAGGCTTGATTGTTAGCCTAGCTTTAGTTTAAAAAAAACCCCAAATATAGGGAGATATAACATATATAAACGAGTTTATGAGTAACTATATTTATAAACAATAATTTGGAGTATGTGTGCAAGGACTTCCTGCATGAACATTTCTGATATAGATTTGCACAATAGGACATGATTATCTTCTGTTTGGTGCTGGCCACCCTATATAGTCCTTGGTATACATGGTGGAGGAAATACACACGATGGCTTTTCCTCAGTAAATAGCAGAAGAAGCTTCAGTTTGCGTGCAAAGACCAGCTGCACCGCTCTTTACTATTCTTTAACAACCAAACTGTAAAAATTACAAGTTTTTTAAAGTTGTTTAAGCAAGCAAAAAACAAAGTCATGCCAACTGGCTATTTTATGGTTGAAAGATACAACTTAGGTTTATATATATGTTTTAGGTGTTTGTAAACTCACAAATGTGCTAATATTGAATAATCATATTGAAAATATGTTCTGCATACTCTCACTTTCATTTAAAAAAAGCCTTTTTTCTGAAAGAAGGGGGAAATACATGGTTTAATTTTTACCCTTTCTCCAAAAGAGTAGACATTGTCTAACTGTAGTATGATCCAAAAAATAATGCTCAGACATAAAAATATAAAGCAGGCTGGAAAATTCCATTGACCATGGCCCTCAGTCTCAATGCCCCCTATGATCTAAACATTGGATCAGTAAGCTTTGACCCACCACTTGTATAGCTAAATCAGATAAAGATTCACTGGCTTGTCAGCCACACCAAATAGCACTGAAAACCCATCTTATGATTAAATATATAATATGAGCTCTGTGAAAGCCTCGTTTTTACTGGCATTTCTGCCAGCGTCTCAGCTTAGAGAGGAGGATCCCATTATACAGGGGTATTTACGTAAAAGAACCCCTGTTTCACATTCCAAATATCTTTTCCATTTTATTACATTCCCCCATTTTTGCTTTTTAGCATGGCTTCACACATGATTAATATTTAAAATCTATGGCTCAATTGAAATCATTGTGGGAGTGTATTTACACACCAAAGATGGGAGCACACAGTAGAGTTAATAGGAAACATGCTGCATATAAAACATGACTTACTTATCAACATTTCAGGGCCTATCAGGGTGGAGTTTTGAAACTTCCTTCTCTTTTGGTTTTTACTCTTAGAAGGGGAAGGAAGGTCGGCAACCTAGTCCCAAATGCCTGTTTTGGAGCAGATTTTGATGTACAGGTATAGAACCCATTATCCAGAATGCTCGGGACCAAGGATATTCCGGATAAGGGGTCTTTCCGTAATTTGGATCTCCATACCTTAAGTCTACTAAAGAATCAATAAAACATTAATTAAACCCAATAGGATTGTTTTGCATCCAATAAGGATTATTTATATCTTAGTTGGGATCAATTGCAAGGTACTGTTTTATTACTACAGAGAAAAAGGAAATCATTTTTAAAATTCGGAATTATTTTATTAAAATGGAGTCTATGGGAGACGGACATTCAGTAATTCGGAGCTTTCTGGATAACGGGTTTCCGGATAAGGGATCCCATACCTGTATTTGGGAGCAGGCAGGTTTTGGAGTGTTTCAAATACATGTGCCAGGATGCTGGATAACTATCCACGAAATATATATCCAGTCAGTACATTTTTGCATTACTAATGTTTTTATTGAAAAGCATATTTTGCAAAACAGAAATTTTAAATGTAATTACAATGTAAGAATAGATTTTAGAAGCTGAATTTTGGCTCTTATGCATACAGTTCTTTTTAAAATGTACAAGTATGACAAGAAAGGGGGAGAAAATACAGTTCCATGTACACAGTATTTGTTTCTTTAATGTATTTGAAAGCATTAACGAATGTCCTGTATGTCGGGTGTAGGTTACAACATATTACCTGAAATCTAATCAAATTATTGTTCCTTTAATAAGTAATCCATATGATTACATCATGAATGCAGTCTAGTGGACAGTGGTTAAAAATATGCTTCACTAAATGCAGTGGAATCTACCCCCACACTTTCCTACGTAATGAAGGGATTAGCAAGAAAAAAGATTTACCGTATCTACGAGAATAATTTTGCAGCCATGTGCGACACGCGTTTTATTAGATCATGGACACAGAGGATACTAGCAAGCAATCCCATTAGTACACATACATCATGAAGAGAGTTTATGCTAGTAATATGATTGCTAAGCACTAGATTATCATGTTCTAAACATTTGTTGAAAGGAAACATAAAGCAGCGTCCGCACTTGCCAGAAAGCATTAGCTCAAGTATTCTCTGTTCAGACATAAAACATTCTGATTGAGCTATAAAATTTGTCATGTTAATCCTCTCTTAACATTTTTCCTTTTATAGGGAGTGTTTTTATTTCTGATAAAAATCTGATGGCTATACTCATAACTTTGAAACTCTAGAGACTTTGTTAGTGTAATAAAAATGTTTGCACCAGGTCTAGTAACCCACAATGACCAGATTTTTAGTTCGATATAGATGACCGGTAAATACTATCTGGGAATTGTTTGCTATGGGTTACTAGATCTAGACAAATCTTTTGATTTTTATTAAATACTTAACAATACTTTACCCCCATAGAAAAATAAAATATGCTTAAATGTATATTTGTGTACAGGAGTTCCTGCATAATTCATACTTATAACTGGTACTTGTTTATTATTACTTCATGTCTGTGATCTACATTCACTTGTGTTGTCCAAGATATTGCTGAACATCAATAACTAAAGGGTCATGGGCCAATCACCAGTCCCACTACTTGTTAATACTAGGGTCCACCAAAGTCTGTTTTGCCCTGGCCCCCATCTCTGCTAAGATGTCCTGTCTGCACTTAGGTTTTACTATGGTAGTCAGGCATATGCAACTCTATTTTAGAGACTGCTGTGCTAGAATATTATTTCCTGGTTGCTGGGGTTTGAATGATTACATTTAGCTCTGTACAAATACGAGCAGTGACTCTTTTTTTACTTTTTCGTTTGTGCTGTTCTTTATAATTTATTTGCCGAAGTTTCTGTCACAGTGAAGTGCTTCTTTTGCTGCTTAAACATTGTTCATCGCTCTCATCAGGTTTATTATACATGTATTATTGATGAAGCAAGCTTATATTTAGTGAACAGCAAGATGCTAGAAAGCGTTTCTGGGATGCATTACATTACGCACACATATTTACTAGCGCTGCAGGATACCCCTGACCGCTAATGATCCTTATTTGCAACAGCTGGGTTTCATTCATCTCACTAAGAAAAATGCATCAGGATGTTGCCTTTATATCTCAATGCTCTTTTAAGACAATGTTTACTCAAGTATAATAAATTCACACGCAACCATCTTGTTTCCGCTGTGTTATCTCTTTGTAAGTGGCCATTACACTGGTGACTTTTTAAAAGAAGAACACATTTTTAAGCTTTGGTGTTTTTTGTTTGGTTTTACGTTTTGCAGTGTCTGTGAATGGATTTGGTGAAAGCTGAAGGCAGACTGATATGAACTGCAAATCTGATTATGGCAGAAATGTGTCCCAACATAAAACGCGTTAAGCCCTGTCCTAATGGATAAATGTTATCTTTACTAATAAATAAGTTAGACTCTATAGGACATAACAACTCTTTGGTGCAATAACCTAGGCCAGCCAGGGATATATCAGAAAAAAGGGAATCGGAGATTTTGCAGCGATTCAGAAGAACAGAAGTGATTTAATGCTTTAAAGGCATAAACATGTTCCTATAAAAATTCATAGAAATGTGTCAGTATTAGTAAACAGTTGCAGCCAGCGTTGATGGGCCCCGGAGGCCTAGACCCAATGTCCGTAGGGCGCTCGACTGATCCACCGGTCTCCCTACCCCAATGCACTGCACGTAAGTTTTATTTAGCCGTGCTCGGGGTCAGCCGGGTGTTGTGGGCCCCTGCAGGCGGGGTGTGTGTGTGAAGGCGGCGGGGCCATCATTGGGGGTTGCAGGGGCCCCTGAGGCAAAAGCCCCAGTGGACCCAACACAGAAAAAAGGATGTTCTGCGGTCGTGTCCATCATGCTGGTTGGGGGTGGCGCAATCCTTGCATAGGCTGGAGTATTGTTTCCATTTGCAATTAGCCTATGGGAAGGATTGTGACGCCCCCAACCCAGGGTGATGCAGGATAACAGCATGGATCCTTCTGCTCTCAGATGAGCAGGTACCACTAGGCTAGGGGGTGACTGTAGGGGACTTTTAACTAAAACCTTTTTTTATGCCACAACCGTTTAGTAATATTGATATGTTCCTCTGAATTTTTATAGGAATGTGTCAGTATTCCTTTAACTGGTCTAGAGTAGGTAGGGTTGCCACCTGCCCAGTGTTTTACTGGCCTGGCCAGTAAAATGTTACTTGATGTCAATGTTATCAATAGGGGAAAACAAAAAAAATATAGGAAGGCCAGTATTATTGCCATACCTGGTGGCAACACTAAGTAGGAAAAGGGGGATAGCTAGCTACCATACCAGGGCTACCATAGCTATCCCTACCTTCTTATTTTATCTCCACCATCTGTTACTGTATTCCCTGCTGTTTGATGCACAAACAGTGCGCCTGAAGATCTTATTACATGTGGACACTGCACCTCCTATTCTACAGTCGCCCAAACTCAGGATATTGCTAGTTGGGAAACAATGATATATGACATCACAACAAAAGGTCAAAATAACCCATAAAAACCATTCAAGCAAATGCCAGCTGTATTACCCCAATAAATATCAATATACATTGATGTTGTAATGTACTATGCAATTTCGATTATGATGCTGCAAATCACTGGGGGAACAGAAAGGGGTATCTCTTAGTGGAATATCATTTGTAACAGCTGTACACAGGGTTTGCTCCTTACAACTGAATAGACAATATTGCTCTGACACACATCTCTTATGCTTTACAGTTGTAAATACTTCCAGTTATAGAAATGTCATTAAAACTTGAAGTTAAAGGGGACCTGTCACCCTAATAAATCTGAATTCTTTCCGGTTGTGTTTGTCAAGTAAAATAAATTTCACTTATATATCAATTATATAAATCTTGTTTCCTTCAGTCTTGGAATCACACAATCACAGCAAGCAGGCAGGTGCCATTTTGTGGACACTGTTATTAAGGCAAGTTTTGTATCACCCCAAAATCTTGTTTATGTGCCAGAATGGGGGCCCAATGCCCATGCACTGGCTGCACAATTAGATGGTGAGGAGGGAGGGGGGAAGTGGACTGCAGTGATATCATGGAAAGTGCAAGTAATTGTCTGTTCCACCTCTATGTTTAAGGCATAAAGGCGGGGCAAGCAATATATAATTGACAGTTGGGATTTTTAACTAGATTTATAATGGGTATGGATGAATTAATAAAAAAGGAGTTTTGGTTTCAAACTTAATTTTAAAGGGGACTTTTATTGTACAGATTTTTATGTTTGGGTGACTCATTCTGATCTTTCATGATATAACTCATTTTGGAATTGCCCCAAAAACAATTCACGACCCAGACACCAGGATAGTTCAGATACCTGTGTGCCAAGCAGTCGGTGTGGAAGGGCTGCATTAAGAGAAAAGTCAGCTGGGTCTTGTCCTGTGGGATTTTGTTTCCCATCTTTATTGTAAGTATAAAGGGGATGTGCATGCAAAGCAGAATTCCTAGATGGTCAGAGAACGGTGTTTGCTCCTGTGACTCTACAACAGATCTTCTCCTGCTTTTCCAGATCAGAGACAAGTGGGCAAAAATAATTACAATGTCAAGTTACAACACACAGGCAAAAACTCCTGTTCTGGATATTTTTTTTAAGCATTATTACCAGCTAAACCTTGATATGTCATAATTTTTTGACTTGGAACTTGCAAATTGTTTGCAAATTGTGTTTATTTGGTAAAAAAATCTGGTATTGATTTGACAGCTGGTATATTCTTTATTTTACTTGGCACGTCTGTTTGGGAAGGGTGCAGCGCAGCCAGGCACATGTTCCCTTTGTTCCTGATATATTGCTTTATGTAAATCGTTGTACATATAAATTTTACACTGATAATATCAAAGCAGTGAGATTTGACTTACAAATCCGCTACCTAATGTACTTTGATGTTTCAATTTGCTCTTGCAGTTTTGCATATTTTCCTTTCCCGTGCAGATTGCCAGCCAGCGCAAATACATTAACATTTTAACAAGACAGTTTTAAGGGGTGCTTAGTTTCGGATAAGGAAGATCTTTGCCATCTGTGGAAATAAACGAACATGGTTTATCTACACATGTCTGATCTTCAGCATTTTGCTGCGCATACCGGGCAGCGCCACCACTTGTGCTCTCTAGGTACAAAGGACAGTAAGCCATTAAGGACAGAATCACATGACATATTTTGCATTTTGAGCTGCATCAACCCCTCAAAAGAAATCACTTAACGGAGGTATATATTGTTCACAGTAGAATTATTACAGAAAAGTTGATTTAATTCCTTGGTATGGGATCCATTATTCAGAAACTAATTTCAGAAAAGTTCTGAATTATGGGAAGGCCAATTCCCATAGACTCCATTATGAGCAAATAATTCAAAATTTTAAAACATATTTCCTTTTTCTCTGTAATAATAAAACAGTACCTGTACTTGATCCCAACTAAGATATAATGAATCCTTATTGGAGGCAAACCAACCCACTGGGTTTATTTAATGTTTAAATGATTTTTAAGTAGAATTAAGGTATGGAGATCCAAATTATGGAAAGAACCCTTATGCAGAAAACTCCAGGTCCCGAGCATTCTGGATAACAGGTCCTATACCTGTATTATGTAAAACATGACTGGGAACTATAGTCCAGTAACTAAAGTGATTTTTAAAGCAACAGAATCCTTCAGGATCAACTTCAAGAGGATTTAAACCTGCTGGGTCTGTTTATTTATATATATATATATACAGTGGCTTGCAAAAGTATTCGGCCCCCTTGAACTTTTTCACATTTTGTCACATTACAGCCACAAACATGAATCAATTTTATTGGAATTCCACGTGAAAGACCAATACAATGTGGTGTACACGTGAGAAGTGGAATGAAAATCATACATGATTCCAAACATTTTTTACAAATAAATAACTGCAAAGTGGGGTGTGCGTAATTATTCAGCCCCCTTTGGTCTGAGCGAGGTCAGTTGCCCATAGACATTGCCTGATGAGTGCTAATGACTAAATAGAGTGCACCTGTGTGTAATCTAATGTCAGTACAAATACAGCTGCTCTGTGATGGCCTCAGAGGTTGTCTAAGAGAATATTGGGAGCAACAACACCATGAAGTCCAAAGAACACACCAGACAGGTCAGGGATAAAGTTATTGAGAAATTTAAAGCAGACTTAGGCTACAAAAAGATTTCCATAGCCTGAACATCCCACGGAGCACTGTTCAAGCGATCATTCAGAAATGGAAGGAGTATGGCACAACTGTAACCCTACCAAGACAAGGCCATCCCCCTAAACTCACAGGCCGAACAAGGAGAGCGCTGATCAGAAATGCAGCCAAGAGGCCCATGGTGACTCTGGGGGAGCTGCAGAGATCTACAGCTCAGGTGGGGGAATCTGTCCATAGGACAACTATTAGTCATGCACTGCACAAAGTTGGCCTTTATGGAAGAGTGGCAAGAAGAAAGCCATTGTTAATAGAAAACCATAAGAAGTCCCGTTTGCAGTTTGCCACAAGCCATGTGGGGGACACAGCAAACATGTGGAAGAAGGTGCTCTGGTCAGATGAGACCAAAATGGAACTTTTTGGCCAAAATGCAAAACACTATGCGTGGCGGAAAACTAACACTGCACATCACTCTGTACACACCATCCCCACTGTCAAATATGGTGGTGGCAGCATCATGCTCTGGGGGGGCTTCTCTTCAGCAGGGACAGGGAAGCTGGTCAGAGTTGATGGGAAGATGGATGGAGCCAAATACAGGGCAATCTTGGAAGAAAACCTCTTGGAGTCTGCAAAAGACTTGAGACTGGGGCGGAGGTTCACCTTCCAGCAGGACAACGACCCTAAACATAAAGCCAGGGCAACAATGGAACGGTTTAAAACAAAACATATCCATGTGTTAGAATGGCCCAGTCACAGTCCAGATCTAAATCCAATGGAGAATCTGTGGCAAGATCTGAAAACTGCTGTTCCCAAACGCTGTCCATCTAATCTGACTGAGCTGGAGCTGTTTTGCAAAGAAGAATGGGCAAGGATTTCAGTCTCTAGATGTGCAAAGCTGGTCACCTTGATGGTATTTGTGCCGTTTTATGTTTTTTGATTTTTTTCACTGTATGTTTGGGGTTGCCTAGCAACAACATTGGCGCCCTTTTTGGGGGTTTTTAAAAGTGTACTGTGCACTGTGGTGGTAATGTCCCTGATGAAAGCTCCAGCTGTGAGCTGAAATGTCGGACGAAATAAAGCCACACTTCTATTTATGATGACTGCGTGAATAATTTGTGAAAAGAACCTGCGAGTGCTGTCAGGCCATACTACTTGAAGGACAAGGAAAAACTGAAACAGTGGGGGAGCCAAATAGTTTGCTCTGCCCCAGTGATTATAATAGCTTACCTGAAACCCCAGGCTTGCACTTCTTGTGGTTTAAACACACCAGGCTGGGGTAGTACACTAGTCAGCGTCACACTGCCTTCATCTTACTGCTTTTGCAATCTTTGCTCCATCCCTGGGCTATTCCTTGGGTTGGGAAATAAGGCCTGGACTGGCAATCTGTGAGTTCTGGAAAATGCCAGAGGGGCTGCTGTAAGATGCCATAGACAGTCACTATTTATTGGGCTGGTAGGGGCCTGTTTGGGCCTCTGTGTACATGAAATGCCAGTGCCTATTTTGCTTCACAGTCTGGGCCTGTACTCCACGCCAGTGGGTTTTTCTGCAAAGAGAAGCACTAGTCTGGGGGTCTGAGGCAAGCATTTATAATCACTGGGGATGCCTGACTAATTGTCCTAGTAATTCAGCCTTTCCTTTATCTTAAGCCAATTATTTTCTAGCACCTAACTTAATATGAAACATCTAAACAGCACTATATCTGTTCTTGTGATCTTTAATGGCAGTGTAATATTGACAATCTAAAGCTGCATGTAATCCCTATATGTCAGATGACTGACATACTGCTGATAGCGATGACCCCTACTCTTCTATTACACAGCCTTTCACATTTCATATCATGTAGCTGCTTTACCAAGAAAATCTATTTGGTCAGATAGAAGTACAGTACAGTGTGGTTTTCTGCCTGTGATAGAGAAATATCTGCCAAATCTGTAATGAACTGCATCAAGCAATGTTTCAGACCCCAACATGCCTTTTTCCAAGCTCGGTTGGCGCCTGAAACGTTGCTTGTACGTCCAAGATTTGGCCATGCTGAAATAAAGGCTTTTTATTATAAAAGAAATTCTGCTACATTGGTGCTGTTCATTACAGATTTGGTAAATATTGTAATTCCTGATTACTACTGAAAGTTGTACCAGCTAATTGATATCATTGGTGGAGAAGTGGGCTGTTTCGTTTTTTCTAAAAAATATCTTCAAAATGTGAAAGTTACTGTATAAAAAAAGCATCATTTTTGGCACCTGTATTTTTCCTAAATAAATAAAGGGGAACTCATGCCAATTTTTATGGGCACAATGAATTTTTTATGGGCACAATGAAAATATAATTATAAACATCTTTCTTGTACAGGGTCGGACTGGGCTGGTGGGCCCTGGCCCCGGCTCCTTTGGATCCCACCGACCCAGCCCTGCATCCCGTTGCTCTCTGTCCGAGGTGCTCCTCCCTCATTCCCCAATCGCCGCCACACATAAGAGTGATGTGGGGTGGGGTGACAGGGTGGAGGAAGGTACACAACTTATTTGTAATTGCACCTAAAAAAGTATTTGTATGTTCCTCTCTGCACTGATGGTATATCATATTTTAAGTTTACTAAAAAATAATTTAAACATTAAATAAACCCAATAGAATTGTTGTGCTATCAATATGAATCCATACAGCTTAGTTGCCTTTAAAGGAATACTGTCATGGGAAAACATGGTTTTTTTTTTATATTTAATTTTGAAATTTCACATGGGGCTAGCCATTTTCTTCATTTCCTCATGTGGCCTGTGCTCTGATAAACACAGTCACTTTACTGCTGTGCTGCAAGTTGGAGTGATATCACCCCCCCCCCCCCCCAGCAGGCGATCAGCAGAACAATGGGAAGGGAGCAAGATAGCAGCTCCCAGTAGATATCAGAATAGCACTTAATAGTAAGAAATCCAAGTCCGGCTTGGGACTCCTCCAGTTACATGGGAGTAGGAGAAACAATAGGTTACCTGAAAGCAGTTCTAATGTGTAGCACTGGCTCCTTCTGAAAGCTCAGACTCAGGCACAATGCACTGAGATGGCGCCTACACACCAATATTACAACTAAAAAATATTTGTTGGTTCAATGGTAGAGTGAATTATTTGTAAACAGTGTTATTTAGAAATAAAAAGAACACCATAAAAATTATGACAGAATCCTTTTACGTACAAGCTACTCTGGGAGATGGCTTTCCTGAAATTCGGAGCTTTCTGGATAACAGGTTTCTCCTATAACTGATACCATACTTGTATCAGTTTTCACACAACCTTGCATGCTTTTTTTTAGCATTGTATCAAGATCAAAACCAGCACTGCGGGGGAATATACAGGAACAAATCTTGTATATTGCAAAGTTAATTAGAATTACATTGTTCCCCTTTGAACAAAGAAACTTGAATGATATTGTACAGTATATGATGCAGCAGAATAATAAAGGATTCTGTCTGAATAAGTGTGAGAGTCAATACAAACTAAGAATCTATGAAAATACAATTGATTTCACAAAATATGTGGAAATGATCCTCTCACTATAAGAGTGACATATATTATACACAATAAATTAAACACAATTTCTGGGCTGTCACAGTGTTTGGCATTGTAGCATTTAGTCTCAGGACAACCCTAGTCACTTAAGCCATATTATTGCCATATTATTGCATATACAAGTGTAGGATATATTATCTGTAATGCTTGGGACCTGGGGTTTTCCAGATAAGTGATCTTTCTGTAATTTGGATTGCTGTTCTTTAAGTCTGCTAAAAATCATTTACGCATTAAATAAACCCAGTAGGGTGGTTTTGGCACCAATATGGATTCATGTAATTTAGTTGCCATCATATACAAAGTTTTATTATTGCAGAGAAAAATGAAATCATTTTTATAAATTAAAATGATTTGTTTAAAGTGGACTCTACGTAATACGGCAATTTGATTTTGAGCACTTTGGATACAACACAATGCAGATATGTTTGTTTGGTACTAGTTGAAGTACACAGTAATGAATAACTAAGGCACTGCATTCAGATGACAAATGGAATGCCTTTAAACTCACAAATGGAGATATCCGTTATGCATGGTCATTAACATCGAAACTGTTTTGTTTCTACATTTGATAATAATTTAAAGGGTAAATCTGGCTTCCACACCAAAATTTGTCAGAGCCCCACACAACACAGAAACCCCTAATATACCTATCACTGTCATCTGTTCCTTCAAAAAGTATGAATAAATATCATTTTTATATTCTAAAATCCAGCTTCTCTTTCTACGTTATTTGAAATCCTGGCAGGGGAGGAGAGACTAAAACATTGATGTTACAAATTTTAACAACTTCTCCACAGCTTACAGACAGCATGCAGGAACTATATAACCCACAATGCATTGCACTGTGATGTTCCTTTCCTTATTGACTTGTGCAGGGAATTGTGGGATTTGGAGTATGCAGGCTGAAGCCATTCAGCTGGAGAACAGGGGGGCAGGCTTAGGTAACTGTTCCAAACCATAATAAACATTAAAAATCATGCTGCATATTTTTTAATTGAAGTATATACAAAGTTACTTAAAATTATGGTTATTTTTAAAAAAGCTTACGTTGTGTTTGGGTGGAGTTCCCCTTTAAGGGTTTAAAAACATCTTTGTATTGTTGATAAAAACTAATACATGTTTTGTGGCTTATTGACAGTAGGGGCCCCTGACTTATGGTCAGCTGTGGATTGTTACTTACAGAATAAAACATGGCTGTACTTTGTTATTTTAAAATAAGATCCCTACGCCTTTTTTCCCCCTGAAGTAAAGGGCAGATTTAGCAAAGTTCATAATCCCAGACATTGCAACTTTCATGACATCAGTCCAACTAGCTGATTGAAGTCACAACTCAGTTTCAATTTGATAAATATCAACCAAAAAAAAGACTTTTCTGCAATGTCGAGTCCCATAGAAGCCTATCGGCTATTTTTGCTTTTAGCATCAGTAATGTTTTCATTCAACATCAGTAATGGTCAAGTCCGCTTTCCTGGCAGCACAAACACTCTTTCCAGGTGGATTGGTAAAATGTAATCAACTCTTCTGAGTTTTTGTTTTTTTTATTTCTATTTGATCCGAATCACTCTGAATCAGTAGTTGCACTAATACATTCCAGTTTATCTTTATGAATTTATTGTTTCATAAAAACCATTAACAAGTCTGTCCTGATGCAACTTACACTTTTCAGATGTCTCAGTATGGCTCTAAGTCTGAAGCCCCTTCAGAAGAACAGAATCTAGATTAATAGCAACCTTGTCAGCTAATGTGCTCTACAGGGAATTCAGCTTTCCCTTGGGTGCTAGTTCTTTTGAATATAAAAGCAAAATCGACTATCCCTTTTATATTCGTCTAACATTACAGGAACTTGTGTTTGCTCGGGGCCTTATTGCTCAAACACAGAGAAAGCAAATGCCGCAAAGCATTATCAACAGTCACTGCTGGACATCCCTGAATGTCAGTTATTATCATTAAAGGGTAGTAAATATTGATTTACCAGAGCATTGCATTAGATGTACAGATCTAAGTAATTAAAGATGCTCATCTCAGACTATTTATTTTTCACTCTTCATCTGTTGTTTGTTCTCCCAACAGCGTTATAATTGTCGTGGGGCCTGACAAATGTGCTGCATGCTGTGTGCAGATTAGTGTATGGATATTGTTGTTATAAAATAAAAAAAGCCTTTGAATTAAAGCAGAAGTGGAACTAGCAGCTGGCAATGTGTACTATTCTGGAAGCTGAGCTTTGGACCTGCGACCATTTCTGGGAGCACTGCTGCGTTCAGCCGCGATATAAAAGTAGATACCCATGCCACCCAACCCAGTTCAAAAATCAGCACTTTGTCCATGGCCGAACAATAAACCCCATCTATCTTAACTGTGCCCCCTTTTTAGCAGGTGGTGTGGTACTGCCACATTTTGGCATTGACATATTTGGAAAGTATAGATATCTTTATGTGCTTCTCACAAATAATAAGGGGTTATTGTGGGGGGTTGCACCCGATCAGTCAAAATTAACAACTGTGCATGCATTTCTTTGCATACTGGATGCAATTGCGCTGAAGTTGTCTTGGTGTCATTTCCAGTATTCGGAGTGCAAGTGCGTGCACCCAGTTCTCTAGAGGCAACTGCACTGTATCCAGTGACACCGGGCATGTGCAAGTACATGTACTGACCCTCTTATATAACTCATTAAAGAAGGCTGTGTGGGGACATTAACTGTCTGCAAGTATGTGCAATTGCATAGAGCATAAAATGGATTAATTACCTTTTATGAATGGTGTTTATGTGTCCATTGTAGCACACCACAACTGCAGTTGTGTCCATGGATAAGAATTTGTACATCAGATTACACAGTATACACAAGAAAAAGTCTTTGTAACCCATATCTCTCTGATGTTGGGACCAATTCTGAGAACATACAGCACTGATGGCTATTCTATCAATGTGCTTAAAAGGAGAGACTTAGAAAGCACCATACAAACTCACCAATCTACAGTACCTAGTGAATGCTATTAGATTTATAGCAGGAAAATATCTTCTGTTTATTTCTTTTGGCCATATGGTGTTTAATTTGCACATACAGGGCATCTCCAATTTAGAAAATGATGAAGGGTAATGGAAGCTGAAAGGTATAAGACCGTATACTTTACTCATATTCATTTCCGTAACGCCTGAGTTTATGAGTACCTGCTCATTCTCCATGTTTCTATACATGTCATCTGGCATGGCCTGAAGCATGTTGATTTCTCATGTTTAAATATTGGCATCCATACAAGTACCTCATGTAAACTGCACTGCCTTGCTGAAGAATTATTTGCTTATTAATAAGTGTAAAAGTGCCAAAACCTGCATTAAATCCATTAAATCTTTTGTTAACAAAATGTTATACAGTAAAGGAGCTTTATATGGTTGCATAGCTGTGTGTATAGATATATAGAAATCAGATTTCCCTCTGTAGATGGCCAGAAATCAGACAAACTCCTTTAGAACATAAAGCAATGCAACACTGCCTTTAGAGAGGGGTTTATAATACTGGGAAATTGCTATATTTTCATGTTAGAAAGCACAATTACTGGTACAAAATACTCCTCTGTATGCTGGATCCTCTGCATCTGTGCATTTAATTCTATCTCTTGATTATGTTGGAGTAGGGGTCAGGAAATGCATGCTAAAAATTGATTAAAGTACAAGAGTATATGATGAAGAAGAAGAAGGGATTTAAGTACAGCTGTATCCCATCCAGATGCACTATATAGCTTTAGCTGGATCTAAGACATTACTTATCATATATTATTCAATTTATCTGTCAAAATATAATATGTAGTTCCGCAATTTAAACAACACATTCTTTATTTGTGCATATGAAATTGAATTGTGGGTAATGGGCTGGCTAAATATAGGTTTTTAATACCTCAGATTTTAAAGCTTTTACTTTTAAGTGCACCTGTAGGGAATGTAGGAACCAATAACCAACTAGATCCTGTTTACTTGCCTTTTATTGTTATGAGATTATTGTAAAACAGACATATAAAGCATCATTAGTCTTAGTTGCATTAAAGGTACATGTCTTCATAAATTGGCATGTTTTTAAATGTATTATCCTATAGTTTTGAGTGTTAAATATTTTATACAGGTATAAGATCCATTATCCAGAATGCTCAGGACCAAGGGTATTCCGGATAAGGGGTCTTTCCATAATTTGGATCTCCATACCTTATGTCTACTAAAAAATCAATAAAACATTAATTTATTGAGATAACACGTGCGGTGATATCTCAATAAATTACACTGATGCACTGAGGAACATGTGTACTCTCCAGGTTATTTGGATTGAATTATTTATATCTTAGTTGGGATCAATTACAAGGTACTGTTTTATTTCTACATAGAAAAAGGAAATCAGTTTTAAAATTTTGAATTATTTGATTCAAATGGAGTCTATGGGAGACAGGCTTTCCGTAATTCGGAGCTTTCTGGATAACGGGTTTCCGGATAAGGGGTCCAATACCTGTACATGAAATTGGTAATTTCTTGTAATAATTATACACTTGTTATAATTATAGCAACTGAATTTCAATTATGATTTGATTATTCAATCAAAAATAGGGCTACCTTAGACATATTAGTTGTATAAATTGTTGGCTTATCCTTTACTATACTGAAAAATGTGCATTCACTGTCCTCTCTGCCTTTTTATCAGGCTGCACACCACATCTATTGTCAGATATGTCGTGTCCTTTATTATATTAGTAACATGTTACGGATTTTAACAGGAAATCTCTGCGGTGGTGCAAAGAGAGGAACTCATTACCACTATTCTATGGTTGGGTGAGGAAGGGTTTTAATGACTCTGTGAGCCTTTGGGGGCGGGGGGCAAGGATAAACTGTCATGGTATGTTTAGAAAGTGTTATGCACTTTTTTTTATGTAAGCACTGTGAAAGGCTAATAAAGAGTTAATCTCAAACTGCAGGCATACCTTCAGTTGTCTCAATAGTGCCTTTAAGTCTCCCCATATTTCTCCCGTTCAGATGATCTGAAACCTCATAGGAAAAAAATGCTGAGCTGTGTAAAGAAAGTTTCCATATTGCGTTGCTTCTGCACTGAGACCAAGACCCCTGTACATGCTCAGTTTGTAAGACTATGAGGAAGCTTCCTGCTGATTGGCTTAGATCCACATTCCTAAGGGGGGGGTTAGTATTCTTGAGGGAGGGGGAGCAGGAGAGGGGAGAGAGCTGCGTGTCTCTGGCACAGGAAAACAGAGACAACAAATCTTTTTACAGAGGACTCAGTGCTGCGTTTCTGTGAGTGCTTATGGCTGTATTTACATAGACCTTTCTGATAAAATTTACTTGGTTTTTACCTTTCTTTCTCCTTTAAAAACCTACCACAGCTCCCTGTTACCATTATATCTAGGTGATTTAGTGCATCACAACTTTGCACACCTGAATTTTGCACTTTGTAGCCAGGGTTGCCACTTTTTTATAATCTATATCGCCAAAGTGGGGGCCCATTTTCACCCATAATACAGATTTCACTTGTAATTGTGGGTAGCAACTGTTGCAGTGTTCTACTACAGGCACAAAATAGCATGCACATGGAAATTTTCAGAACAGAATTTCAGAGTAGGGCTGCATCTCTCAAGTCTGGTAAATTGGACACAAAATCTTGCAGCAGCATGAGATGTTGGGGCATGCTACAAAATAGGATCCCCCTAGCTGCAGACAAAGTCAGATGTGTGTTTTGCTCCTGCATATACATCCTCACAGGCTAGTCGTGTTGGCTGGCAACACTTCCATGTAGTTTACACACCAGAATTTTCCATCAGTCCCCTTATATTTTATATTAATATATTTTTACCCATGCTACTACACTGTTGATCTGACACAATCCTACAAAATCCTATACAAATTATATAAAGGAGATGTTTTTGTTAGAGATTTAAATATTTGTTTAAAATAACATTCTGTTTTCCATTTGACTGTAAAGAAGCAAAATTGTTGATGAATATTGTAATTACTTAACACATAATAAAGGCACATAACTAGGATCATTTCATAAATCAGTGAGCTTTGCCTTTCATTTAATTTGTGTACATAAAAAAGGAGATGAAAAAGAAATGAGTAATGGAAAATTGTGCTATAAAACTGTCTTTTTGTTCAAAGGCATTGCCATTGCTAAAATAAACATTATTTGTATGTACAGCATGAAGGTATCCTTTTTCAGCAGTTATTCTGTAGCTGTGCCCATATGTTTATAGAACACGGTGGTTTCGCTGGAGAAAGCAGCTTGCTTTGAACTCATCTTCTCATTAACCATACAGAGTAGTAAACAGAGCCTTGACAAAAAGGAGCAGAACGCTTCCAAATGTTTTTTTGCTCTGGTTTGTTAGCCATATAAAGTAGAATATATTTCCAAGATGCAGAAGCATGCATTTTCCAATTCAATTTGATTTTTGCTTCATTATATTCCCCCCATCGTATGTAACCTTTGCCTGCTTAGAATTGTATAGCTTAATGCACACATAAAATAACACAAATGGAATTGTATCAGATTCTGGATATCCAACAGCTTGCTGGATATTGGTGCCCAATCTCTATCACTGTAACACCATACAAACAGAAGAAGGATCATCTCTTATTCAAGGGATGTCCATATGCTGAAAGTACAACTGTAGTTCAAGTGGAGCTACAGACTGCTGGCTGGAAATGGCTGTTGTTTAAATTGCTGTATACAGCAGAAAAGTCAAATTTATTTGAATTCTGTATTCATAGATGATTCTTTTCAAAAGCCTTTTGGAAGAAGAGTTTGCTTTTATTTTAGGGTATTCTGTTTCAAACGTTTTCCCCACTACCTGTACCTTCAAAATTGTAAATGTTAATAGCATGTGCTAGAGTATATTGCTAACTAGCTGATCTTATTCTTAAAGGGTTAATTATGGCCACAAGTGCAGTTGCCGTCACACAGTTGGGTGCACATTCATTAAAGGTACGTGCGTCAAAAGGCACTATCCAGTTCCGGATAGTTGTGCTCGGCACCACTCAGTCCTTGCTGCTGTGTGTTCCAAATTGAGCGCAGTTTTGCATTTTGACACAGGGGAACCTGAACCAGGACCCTCTAAACCATGCGTTAACTTAAGGGTTTTCACAGTGGCTGCGCAGTGCAGTTGCACCAAAAGTATACGGCGAACACTCTACTTTCACAGATGCTAGAAGTAAGGCCAACTGAATTTTTAGAGCAATTGCATACAAATTGCGTGAAGTTGCAAGCCCAATTGTTCGAATTTTAATGCATTAATCACAATTGCATCTGGTGCATCTCCCCATGGTGACTGCATCTATGCTGCATTCTCAGAAAAAAATCACGGTGATTGATCACTTTGATGACAACACACTGTGTTTGCAGTTGGTCTATATCAGTGGTTCTCAACCTGTGGGTCGGGACCCCTTTGGGGGTCGAATGACCCTTTCACAGGGGTCGCCTAAGACCATTGGAAAACTCATATTTCCAATGGTCTTAGGAATAATTTTATGGTTGGAGGTCACCACAACATGAGGACTCTAATAAAGGGTCGCGGCATTAGGAAGGTTGAGAACCACTGGTCTATATAATGTCACTCTAAGCTCCGTGTGACAGTGTGTCTGAAAAAACATAAAAAACTGATGTTGCTCACGAGACTCGTCTGTTGGGCAACAAATGCTACAATGACTTTGCCTTTCACTTTGAGTAGACTGATTAAGCTAGAACTGTGTACTGTCCTCTTGTTTTTATTTTGTAAATCTGCAATGTGTTAAAAATGTATAAAGGCTAAAACTGTCTGCAGCCTGTTTCAGCTGCAACTTGCTTTGTGTAATGAGGAAAGTGATTATTATTTCATGGTACAATTGGGTGACACCCAGTTGCCCCAGCAGAAGACAATCCTGTGAACTAACCCCTTTACATGTGGTAGTACTGTATAACTTTTCAGTATAGTAGATGATTTATATGAAGTACTATATATTTGAGGGCAAGATTACATGAGAACAATGGTCACACAAGAAACATAAGTCCATGGAGCCACAGGACAGACTGGAGACTATGAAAATCCCTTGGAGGGCAGGATTCCTCCTGTGGGCCGATGAGTTGAACAGTCTGTAGCTATGAACAGTCATTTATCAAGGAACCATTTAGCATTGGTTATTTGAGAACTGTAACACCCCATGCACAAATAAAATGTAGCCTTGAAAAATTGCTTCTTTTCAGCACTAGTGCTGAGAACTATATTAGGCACAACTTGTGTCCCATTTACCATTACATGTTAACAACAGCACCACTTTATCATTTTACCTTAAGACATTGTTTTTACTTAGAAGCATAACAAAAAAAAGCCCAGTAGGAGAAACACCTGCATTTTTGCTGAATATTTATGTTGCACATTGACAAATCGATATCTGGCATTCGGTAAATGTATACTTTGATTCATTGCTGTACTTTTTCATATTCTTGTGATGCTGTGTTCTAACTTCACTTTGTCTTTTTATATCTTTGTCTTCTTGGAAACCTAAAAAGCTTGCAAAGCTGGAAAAGCAGCAGCAAAGGAAAGAGAAGACAAGAACCAAGGCACCATCAGAATCTAGTCGGGAGAAGAGCGTCCCACGCAGTAAGGATGACCCCAGTGCAAGCAGTGGTGCAGAGGGAGATGTGTCTTCTGAAAGAGAACCATAGGATGTCATCAGGTACACCCTGAGCCTAGCCATACGCTACACTTGTTAGCCAATAAATCAATTTGCATTCCATCAAAATATTTAATTTCCCTATGGAAAATTCTTATTGCTATATACTGGGGTAAATATTGTTTTCTTTATAAACTCTTTGGGCATCAGAGATGTTTGATCTTGCCATGCCACATGTTGCCAGTAAAAAATGTGGTTTGGCATAGATCAAAGACTACCACTGAAACATTAATTCTATGGTGTTGGCAGTAATGTCCCTAACAGCTGACTTCTTAGAATGTATGTTCTGTTCCAGTCGGGTGGCTTAACATAAAATGGATAAAATAATTTCCTCTATTGTTATATTCCTTCTCTTTTGATCTATAATATTACAGGGACTTGTGTAGCAGGATTAATAGTGGGACCCAGCTTGACATCATTAGGATGTAAGCCCCCAGTCACAGTCTCCTCAACAGAGCCCATGAAGTCACAGGCTACCTACATGTGTACATTACTAAAAAAAATAGTAGATGTTCATTGCCTAGAATAAAAAAAGGAGCCACTACTGAAAATTAGAAAGCCCCAGAATGTGAGTTATGGAATTATTTGATGGTACTTGTCTTGTGGTTTGGGTTTTTATTTGGCCACAGTTCCTTCTAATATCCTTTTAAATAACAGTTGAGAGTACATGAGTCCATAGTTTATATGATAGGGATTTCCCATTTAGCCCTGACAGTGGCCCTTTTCTGCCCTGGAACCTTTGCTGTACACCAATATATCCTGCTGTGCTCATGAGGATCTGGGGGCTCTGCAGGCACAAATCCCACAACTACCTCAGTTTGTCTACCCCTTTAGAGAAACTGTAGATATCTCCATGAGCAGGTGCTAAATGTACAGAGCAAGATATGACACTGCATAGTGGGGCTTCCCTGCTGGCAGTGGTTACAGCTAAATACATGCGTGGTTATACCAGTGTCATTACTGTTTCTCTGCCCAAGACATTGGGTTATGTCAGCCCACAGATCCAGTGGCAAAAGCCTACGAGGGCAATAAGACCCTTTAAACCTATAAATCATTGATTTTTAAGTCCAGTGAGTTGTCACTACAAAAATTATTTACACAGCTCCAAAGGAGGGGGAAAGCGATACAGCCCACTATTCTTTCCTTCTAGGACTTATTAGGGGCTGGTGACTTTAATGAAAATGTCTTCTAGCCCAGCGTTTTTCAACCGCTGTTCCGCGGCACACTAGTGTGCCGCGAGATGTTGCCTGGTGTGCCGTAGGCAGGGTCGCAATTTTTACTTTAAAAAAAAAAATCCGGGCCCTGTCATTGGTTGCGCCCCATGTGTACGGGTGACGTCAGTACGCACGGGGCGCAACGTTATAAAAGGGCCTGTGTGCGGTCGCGTGTAGGCAGGAGTGCAGAGGCGGCGCACGTGAGGGGAAGATGCTGCTGAAGCCGCCGAAGAGTAAAATGCTGCTGGGCACCAATGTATTAGGGGGGGCCACGGGGCACACTGACTTATGGGGGCACTGCTGCTGGGCACCAATGTACTAGGGGGGCTGGCTCTTGGCACCAATGTACTGGGGGGCACTGCTGCTGGGCACCAATGTACTAGGGGGGCACTGCTCTTGGCACCAATGTACTAGGGGGGCACTGCTGCTGGGCACCAATGTACTAGGGGGGCACTGCTCTTGGCACCAATGTACTAGGGGGGCACTGCTGCTGGGCACCAATGTACTAGGGGGGCACTGCTCTTGGCACCAATGTACTAGGGGGGCACTGCTGCTGGGCACCAATGTACTAGGGGGCACTGCTCTTGGCACCAATGTACTAGGGGGGCACTGCTGCTGGGCACCAGTGTACTAGGGGGGCACTGCTGCTGGGCACAGAGTTAAATTTTTTAACATTTTCTAATGGTGGTGTGCCTCGTGATTTTTTTCATGAAACAAGTGTGCCTTTGCCCAAAAAAGGTTGAAAAACACTTTTCTAGCCTACTGCTCGCATACTTACATGCTGCTTTCTTGGAAACCAATAACCACCTAATAGACTTTTATAGAATTTAGTAGAATTGATTAAATTTAAGGACTTGAAATGTAGATACTTTATGGGCCAGGGCTGTTATATGAATTCTTTTTTGAGGGAATGCTCAGCCAGGTAAAGTAGTGTACAATAAAAGTTTTATATTCTCACTTGTTCATGGGCCACTTTACCCGTACCCAGAAGGGAAATGACCTAGCAAACAAGGGGCATAGGGAAAAATATTCCTCTCCATATCAAGAGCATGCCTTATGCGATGTATAGAGAGTTACCATAAAACTAGTCCTATACAGTATATGTTCTTTTGCTGTAAGCGCAATGCAGCAAGATAATCTGAATGTATACTGACCATTAAATGCAGTATGGCAAAAACCTTGTCTACCATAGATTGATGTTTTGCTTATATTTACATAAAAAACTTTAAATCAAAATATAGCAAAATGGATTGTTGCACCCTTCCCCACCATTAGTAAAACACCCCTTATAACTTTCATACTATGGACACATCATGCAAAGTAAAGGATCATATAAGAATGGTTTCATGCTTGGCTAAGTTGAAGGTCAAGGCAAAAAGGAAAGACTGGCAGTGAGCTGGACTGACAATGTGACAGCTCCTGTAAATGCCACTCAACAATTAGTGGGCTGGGCCATCATTAGCCAAAAAGCACTTACCAATAACATATACACACACATGGCATGGGGTCAGTGCCAAGGAAAAAGCATTTCTTAAAAAAATGCCATCAACAACTGGATTTTTTTCAGTTATAATATTTACATAGAGCAGTTCTGGTGACTGCGGGAGGGTATTGGCATGGGAAGGATGTCCGTGCCACATAGGGATGCTGTGAGCAAAGAGTGGAGCTGCATAAGGAACTCAGACATTTAGTGAGAAAACTTCTCAGGTTCACCTTTAAGTTGACATTTAGCAAGTTATAGAAGGCCAGTTCTAAGCCACCATTCAATTCATCTTCATCATTTTTTTTTTATAGTTTTTTAATTATTTGCCTTCTGCTGACTCTTTCCAGCTTGAAATGGGGGGGTCACTCACTGTGAGGCTACAATTTTATTATTAATGTCACTTTTTATTACTCGTTTTTCTATTCATGTCCTCTCCTATTAAAATTTGTCTTTCATTCAAACCACACCCTGGTTGCTTAGGTAATTTGGACCCTAGCAACCAGATACCAACTGAAATTCCAACCTGGAGACCTGCTGAACAAAAAAAGTGAAACAATTAAAAATACACAATTAGTAAAAAATGAAGACCAATTGCACATTGTCCCAGAATATCACTAACTATATCATTCTAAAAAGGTTAACAACCCATTTAAATTATTGGTATCCAAACTGCTGCCTAGGTTTTGTATATAAAAGAAAGAGTAAACATTATGGTGTTTTTGTCAGTCCAGCCACCCAGTAATGACAAGATTTTACAGTGAATTAACTATAACAAATTTAATTTGCACAAGAAAAAAGTGGAAAGGCATCTAAAACAAAGCGCACAGGTCAATATCTGTAACCTGCCAATGTGATGGTGTGAGGGGGGAGGATATCTTCGGAGTGGTCATGCTCGGCTGAGATTCTTCAAAAGATTTCAGCATAGGAATTGTTTGTCAGCTGTCCTCCAGTCTGTCTCTCAGCCTCCTCGGCTTATGACAGCTGCAGACATTACTTGAGAGTGCCACATGTCAGACACTTGACACACAGTGGGAAATTTCTAAAAATTGCCGAATGGTGCAAGTGGTGACCCTATATATTTTCACACAAAGTGGGTGAATGTAAACATTAATATTTTCTTTATTTCAATGCAGTAGTCAGGTATTAACCTTTCTTAAGCTTTCTTCCCAGTACTCCGCAAAGGGAACTGAGTTATCTCAGCCTTGCTTTCCTGAAACCGCAGCCCCAGGTTCCATACTTGAGATTAATCACATTTACAGCTATGAAAAATGTTAAATAAAGAATATATTTTGTAAAATGCACCCCAAAACTTTGTAATTGTAAAAATACTGCTCAGTAATAAAAGACCTGTGACAACTATTATTATTATTATTATTATTAACATTTATTTATAAAGCTCTAACATATTCCGCAGTGCAGGCTAATAACATGGGAAATACAATATTTAACTGTTGTCTTTCATGTTTTTACTTAAAAGAAATGTGTCCATTTGCATCTGCTTGCTTTCATGAAAGCAATACTTGAAATTATTATACATTATTATTATAACAAGCAATTACCCCCCTACTATAATAAATAAAGTCCTTATTCAGGCAGAGACATGCATAAATGTATAACTTGTATGTATACAGAACAACGTGTACAGTACAGGGAGAACAAGCCAGGTATGGGATCTGTTATCCTGAAACCTGTTATCCAGAAAGTTCTGAATTACAGAAAGGCCATCTCCCACAGACTCAATTTTATTTTTTTTAAAAATGATTTCCTTTTTCTTTGTAATAATAAAACTTGAATTCAATAGAAGTCAATTGAAGTTGTCATAGGCAAAGTCAAGCCATATTCTCAAACTTGAATTTTTCAAGTTTTTAGAACTAGAAGAATTTGAGACATTCCAGCTTTTATTCAAACGTGTTTTCCTTATTAATACATAAGCGACAATTCAATATGTAGGGTTATTTGATTTATAAGAACAAACTAAAATTCACAAACTCGAAAACTGATAAATAAGCCCATTATAGTCAAAGCCAGAAAGTTGAAATTGTCTTGTTAACATAAGAGCATCCAGGGGAAATGGGAAATCTCTCCATATTCTGTCACTGCAGTAAGCAAGAGGAATTTCAGAGGGCGAAATGACTAATATTGCTCAGTAGTAATGAAGTGATTTATGGCAGTATAGGTGCCAGAGAATGTAGCATTCTGCTTAGAATTCATTACTGTTTACAGTGGCGCATCAATATCTCAATTACTACTGAAGATATTGCAGCAGATTGTAACTACCCTGGAACACATTTAGCTTAATTCAGGAATAGCAGAGCAGACATATTTGCAGGTTATTTGCAGCTAAGCTACTATTTTACAAACAAAAAATTGGTAGAATTTGTCAGACTTACGTATCTATCTATTAAGGCCATCTCTTCTCATGATATTCCTGTCTCTGATTCAAACCTATGCCTAGTTGCTAGGGTAATTTAGACCCTAGCAACCAGATAGCTGCTGAAATTCCAAACTGGAGAATTACTAAACAAAAAGCTTAATTTAAAAAAAAACTATAAAAAATGAAGATCAATTGCAAGTTGTCTCAGAAAATCATTCTCTACATCAGTGGTTCGTGAGCAACATGTTGCTTCCCAGCCCCTTGGATGTTGCTCCCAGTGCCCCCAAACCAGGTAGTTATTTTTGAATGTGCACAATGGTAATCGTGGAAGCGTATGTAAAATAAAACAAATAGAACGCAATCTAGTGAAGTATGTTAAAATACCAACGGCACCAAAAGTGCAAAGTGGCAAAATGTTTTGCAAGTTTGGTGCCGTTGGTATTTTAACGTACTTTACTAGATTGCGTTCTATTTGTTTTATTTTACATGTGCTTCCATGATTACGATTGTGCACGCTTTTGAGGCCCATTTTAAGGGGAGCTTATTCTAAGAGGGAGCAGCAGATCACCGTTTATCTACACAACATTGAAGATCACTCTTACACATTCAACCACCAGGAAGCGCTGAGTAACTTTGAAAAACCGTTTGTTTTTTTCTTTTAGTTATTTTTGAATTCCTGACTTGTTGGCAAGTTTTGATTGAATAAAAACAAGATTTCCTACCAAATAAAGCCTCTTGTAAGCTGATAGTGTGCATAGAGGCTGCCTAATAGCCAATCTTAGCCCTTATTTGGCACCTCCATGAACTTTTATGGTGCTTGTGTTGCTCCCCAAGTCTTTGACTGTGGCTCACGAGTAAGAAAGGTTGGGGACCCCTGCTCTGCAACTAAACATTAATTAAAAGGTGATCAACCCCTTTAATGCCTTCCCAGGAAAAGGGAAGGGGCCTACAATATTATACTGAAGGGATATACATAGCATGCACTGTGCTTTATGTGCTTGAATATGACTTCTTTAGATACCCAGTTACAGAAGTTAAATGCATATTAGAAGCATTTCTAATATTCTGCACTAACAGTGAAATTGTGCTGGTGAGATGCCGAGTTTCTGTTTCTTTGCTTATAATCGCTCACAGCATGCAAAAAAGTTTAGCGCAGACGGATAAATCCTCTCTAAGGAAACTTTTTTTCCCTAACTCTAAAGCAAAATACTAAGAGAATACAGTATTCATCTATAAAAGCTTATTTTGTGCGCCACTGTAACAATCATCTTATTTCTGGCAACTTCTATTT
The DNA here is from genome assembly GCF_000004195.4 of Xenopus tropicalis. Lineage (NCBI taxonomy): Eukaryota > Metazoa > Chordata > Amphibia > Anura > Pipidae > Xenopus > Xenopus tropicalis. The sequence continues at coordinate 37,470,033 of NC_030681.2, read as the reverse complement.
CATTCATTTTTGTTAACAATTCTGACCAGATGCCTCCCGGGCGACTTTGATTAGTTTCCTCCTGACTGGAAAAAATAGTCTTTCTTTGAATTCTAATGGTTGTGAATTTGCATACAGGCAAAGGGTTTCTATAAATGGAGGAAATTTGTTTGTTTATTTGTTATAACAAATCTGTTTTTTTTGTAAACATTTGTCATTAAACCTAACTTACTCACTCATTTTGTCTTTAATCCCATTATGAATATCGTTGCCTCTTCTTTTTATTTGTTTTTATTATTTTTTAATGTGTTTCATTTAAGCAGGGCCGCCATCAGAAATCATGGGGCCCCTCACAACAAAATTTTTGGGCCCCCCTCCTCCCACGCACCTCCCCTAATGGCCCCTCCCCCAGTGACCCCTCCCATCAGTACAAAGGACACACAGACAGTGGTAGCAAGGGCCCCCTAAATGATTGGTAGCCAGGGGTTACGTTTTGCATTGGTGCCAGGGCAGGGACCCCCTAAAACATTGCTAGCCAGCCCAGGGCCCCCTAAAACATTGTTGGTCCTTCCCCAGTGTCCTCATACTGTGGCCCGCTCCAACATCCTCCAGCCCCCCCAGCTCCCCCCTTGCAACCCCCAGTATCCTCCCCAACTTCCTCCAGCTCCTCCCACTAGCATCCCCCAACATCCTCCAGCTCCCCCTAGCATCCCCCAGCATCCTCCAGCTCCCCCCCAGCATCCTCCAGCTCCCCCAGCATCTCATATATTGTAAAAAGGTGAAACTGTATCCAGCGTGTGAGCGCTTAGAAAAGGCAATGGAACTTGCATTACAAGAATAGGCCAAGAGGGGACTCGAGGGAGGGACATGGCAGGGCTTTGCTGCGGTAGCGGGAGGCGTGTTTTGAGCACCTGTTTTACGTTCCTTCACCTACTTCCTTCGGCTGCATCCTCTCGTCCCCCAGGTTCGCCGCTGCATCCATTCTTTTATAAGGTTGCGCAACCAATCAAATTACCCGCTGACCACCAATGATCCAAGGGCCCGTAATTCTTTAAAGGGGGCCCGTGCTTAAAGACTGTAGCACGGCTGGGCCCCCTTTAAAGCAACGCGATCGCCCGGGCCCGGGACAATTGTCCCCCCTGTGCCCCCCTGATGGCGGCCCTGCATTTAAGTCCCACCTATGGTTTGTGAGTGGAAGTATCTCAGTGTATAAGAATGAATATATTTATGAGATGTTCAGGTTCATACATTGCATTCAAATCACCGTCCAACAAGCACCAGGGCAGCTACCCATAACAATCAGGTTGTTTCTTGAATATTCTAACTTCCAGTAGAATGATCAAAACAAATTGTGTATTGGTTAATATGGGTAACTGCTCAGTGCTATGAATGCACCTGTAAGTGCGTGGGCTCTAAAATTGATACAAAGACAAGAGATCCGCTGCACTCACCCACTACCAATATATATAGGGCATCGAGGGCATGTATTGCAATATATTCAAACTGGCCAAAGTCATCCCCATTTACTAAGAAATCTACTGGTTCATTGTACATTTATCACAAGGACTAAGTTTTACCTACAACTTGTGTTTCAAGGAAAAACTTTCCTTTTTTATTGGCAACCACTGGGGTCACTTAACTGTAGCTGATACAATGGTAACAACATGGAGCTAGCCACTGATGCAAAATGTATAACATTGTGTCGAAAATTGCACTTTGCATACTGCACTTACATTTGTATATGACTCCCTAGTATATAACTAATTAGAAAATGTTTAGTGCAAACTGGGCAACTTAATACATAGGATTACTTAAACCCTTAAAGGACATGTAAAGCCTACATTTGCCTACAATGTATATCAGTTGGACAAGTCTCCCCCACCAAAATGGCATCATTTGTACTGCATATATCCCCTCCGTTTGCTAGCACCATCACATTTTCCTAAAGCAAATAGCAGCTTTCACCCTGTGGCCATTTTTCCTCTGATACATACCGTATATACTCGAGTATAAGCCTAGTTTTTCAGCACCCAAAATGCACTGAAAAAGTCACCCTCAGCTTATACTCGAGTTGGGTGCCATGGGTCCCCCCAGACTAGCACCCTCTGTCCTTTGTGTACAAATTAGGCCACCTGCAACCAGACCTTCCAGTGCCTATTGTTTTTGTTGACCCTCTTCTCCACTTACAGAGCTAGTTTACTGTTTTTCTTTGATATATATATTTAAAAACATATACCCCACTGATGCTTCAATTAATGTAATTTTATTGGTATTTATTTTGATTATTAAAACTGAGCAGTAGCGGCTGCATTTCCCACCCTAGGCTTATACTCGAGTCAATAAGTTTTTCCAGTTTTCTTAGGTAAAATTAGGTACCTCGGCTTATATTCGGATCGGCTTATACTCAAGTATATACAGTAATCAGTTACATTTAAATCTGCAAACAGCCTACACACACACAGACCCTTATTCAGCATACATTTCATCAAGAAATGCCATCTCTCCATTGGCTGCTGGACTGGGGGTGTGTTTAGTACTCTGAGCTTAGAACAACTGAGCATGTCTGGCAAGCCAGAAGTCAAAGCAAATTCCTGAGGGAGGGGGGGCGAGTGGGTTACAGGAGTAGAAGGAAATCTAAGCGATTAAGGAAATGTTGCAGCCTTACTATTAAACTCTGGACAACCAGTGTGGCAGGTATTGAAAGATTACAAAGAGGCTGTTCACTGATTACATTTTTGTGTGTGGAGTTTACATGTCCTTTAAAACAATGGCACATAGAAGAGATTCATCACTGCTGTACATTCTGTAATGATAATCGTGGGGCAAAGGCAACTATAGATACTTCCACTGGTCAGTAGTGGCAGTTGAAACATTCCTTGAAACAATGGATAAAACAAATGATCTAGCCAGCTCAGTACTAAACTAACAATGCATTGGTGTTCTATAGTCCAGTATTAACATGGCCGGGATCTGTTTGCTGGATCACTATAAATGTATTTTTCTGCAAGAAAGTAAATTCACAAGGAACTAAAAATCTGCTTCTGCTGAGGGTTTTCTTTTTTGGAACGAGGGAAAATGCTTTTCAGAATTCTCCTTAGCCTATTAGCCTGACCTTATCACAATTCCCCCGCTGGATTCTTAGCTGGCAGATCTGTTTTACAGCTTTCTCTTTTATGATACCCAATATGCCATCTGAGTTTGTCAATGCAATCTTTCTTCTTTTTGTTCTAGATTTCATACATGCCATTCCATTCCATTCCACATAGAAGAACCGCCAATCCATTATTACTTTGGCACTTTATTTTATGCAGAGCAAAAATTGTTCTGTTATTTTTTAGGATGTTCTTTATAATGATCATATGAGTGATTTATTAGCATAGCCACCATACAGTACAACAATGTCAGCCAGCCATCTTATCTCCCATGCCACCTGTTGTACAGGTATGGGATCTGTTATCTGGAAACCCGTTATACAAATTATAGGATGGCTAGCTCCTATAGAGTCAAATATATAGAGTTTTATCAAATAATTAACATTTGTTTTAATTATTTTGTTTTCTCTGTAGTAATAAAACAGTACAGGTATGGGACCTTTTTTCCAGATTGCTCGAGACCTGGGGTTTTTGGCATAAGTGATCTTTCCATAATCAAGTACAGGGTACAGTTTTATTACTACAGACAAAAAGGAAAATCATTTTTACAAAATTAGAATTATTTGCTGATAATCTACTGGAGATAACCTTTACGTATTTCAAAACTTCCTGGATAATGGGTTTCCGGATAATGGATCCTATACCTGTACTTTGTAGTTGCTTCTAAATAAAATATAATTAATCCTTACTGGAGGAAAAACAATTCTATTGGGTTTATTTAATGTTTAAATGATTTTTAATAGACTTAAGGTATGGAGATTCAAATTTACTGAAATATCCCTTATTTTGAAGCAGAGCATTCTGGATAACAGGTCCCATACACATAGTATAAATACATATATTTTGAAGTATCTTTAAAAAATAGCAGGCTGACGCCATCTTGAAACCACATTAATACTGTGTAGTTTTGGGTGCTACTGTGTAATGCACTACATTGAATGTTTTCATTTTAAGTCCCATAGTATCTTAAAAGCATTTACTTTACAAAAGACACACACAATACACTAGGAATAAACCAACAACTGTTCATTATATATGGCAACTATATGATGGCAGAAAACATTATTTTTATTAACCACATGTGTATTGTTTCCTTAATTATTAACACCTGATCAATATTTTGCCTCTCAGTTCAAGACAAAACTACCGGGCATATTTTATGATGGAATGGCTTTCTGGGAGCAGTAGTGCCATTACAGCTGTAGAAAGCATTGCTAAAATAGACTGAACCAGTAACTTTGCTGACTAGGCATCAAAGAAGTAATGTGAATGTATGCCATGTTGCCATTGGCCATTCATTTCTATAAATATGTTTATGGGCAGTGGTGCTGAGATGTATATTAGAGCATCCTTTGCATCTGCTCTAGGGTGTTGTAATTGTTTAGAATGTTCTGATTTCCATTACTATAGACTAGTTTTTGTTGTATGTCTTACATTCTGTCATATCATATCATATCATGTCATTACATGTCATATCTTCCTGATAAATCAAAAAATATGAACCAATAGTTACCTGTTTTTTAATAGCCTTGTGGCATAGGGATGCCATGCTGTTTCCCAAAGCCAGTAGTCATTTTTAATTAGATTTGTCTGTGTAACCCTTTCCTTACCGATCAGGTGCCTCCAGCATTGCCCTTCTCCAGTCACTGCATAGTTCTACATAGTGTGTGAGCCAAATGCAGGTCACTTGCTGCCACAATCAGAGGTACCCTGCCCTCCAGGTAGCTGCTCACTGTAAGTACTGTGACTGAAAAGAATTTAAAAAGGAGTGTGCCAAAGGTGCTTAGTATTTAAGTGAAAGCTTGCATAAGTGGCATAAAGCTGCTGGGCATGGGATTTGGCACAGTAGACCTAATACACAATAAACATCTAAGTCACTTTATATGGTTTTACTTTTAACTAAAACTTTATGCATATTTGGTTCCAGTTTAAGCCTTCATTAGAACAATCTCTTTAATAAACAAAAAGCTCAATAAGTTGGTACAGAAGTCATTTAACCAACTACAATTATTCCAAATCTGCTCTTAGCCACTCTATGAATTAAATTGATTGAGGATTGATGTGAAATAAAGCTTTGTTTCTTAACCACCTCCACTTGTGTTTGGAGGCAAATTGTGCTTGTGACAGAAGTCATTTTATCAATGCTCTGTTGGGAGTGTAATATGGATTGCTTCTGTACTGGTGGGTCTTCTATAGGAAACTAGTGATTATTGTCATATTTTTGGGGGGTTGGTTATTGTATGAACTGTCAAGTGAGGCCAGGGGTATTTATTTATCAGGAGAACCTGTGCGGAAGGTGATTAAAATTCTGTTACCAGGATTTGTTCTCCACCATGACTATGAATACTGGGAAATGTGCAGTTGGAACCTGGGCACAGAGAGGCTGTGGACCAGTGTCCCCACATATGGTAGGATAACAGAGGGTGGCTATATACAAACCACTAGCAGATAGTTTCAGGTGAACTAATTCTATTAGCTTGAATGTAACATTCAGTTTGGATGCAGTGCTTTTTTTTTAGCGGGACAATACTATTGTCAATTATTTAGTATTTAGGACATATAAGGTGCTAATTATTTTATATACATATAATATGTGACTAATACATTGCAGATGTCAGCTGTTGTTTGTCAACAATTGCACGCAATTATGACGGTTAACTGGAATGTGTGTATTTCAACCCTTGTCCCATGGCCAATGTTATTGGTCATGGGCAAGTATTGGAATACACACAATGCAGGCAATACAGTCTTAATACAGCCATAAGCTGATTGTCAGTGTGGGACTGGCCCACCAGGATACCAGGAAAACTCCTGGTGGGCCCTCCTGCTCCTGACCATTTGGCCTGTTTCATTATCATTCTTTATTTATGAATGTGAACAATGAGGAGAAATAGATGGAAAAATATATGCTAGCATGTAAATAAGAGACTAGGAGAATAAATAGGTTGGCCGAGGAAAGTAAAGAGAATTAGTTTGCAGATTGGGCCTATAGTCAAAGTTTTTTTGGTGGGCCCCTGAAGTCCCAGTCTGACACTGCCTAAAGACCATTAAAAAGATATTTATAGACAAAACCCTCTGAGCATTAGAAAGATGTATTTATAGACAAAACTCTCTGGGCATTACTGGTAAATTAAGCAATACTGTCCTCAGACTAAGAAAGAATTTTTCATATTGTAAAATAAAATCCCCAGAATTCTGAATAGTGGAAAGGGTTGGCGCAGTATATATACAGTTCAGTCCTAATGTTTATATACACCTATGCCAAAGATGTGAAAAGTGATTTTTTTACATATTTACTTTTATCATGTTATCACTCATTGTCTGTGTTAAATGAAATAAGGGATCCATTTTATTTCTCTATGCGGTTTCTATGCGGTAATAGCTTTGAGACTGATTGTTTCCACTTTTATTTAATATATCTCTTTTCCTTTGGGTCAAACATTTACATACACCAAGTTGACTGTCTCTTTAAAAGGTCTTGAAGATTCCAGAATGTGATTTAAAAACTTGTAGAAGCTTCTGATAGCACAATTGTCTTTATTATTAGTTAAATGGAAGTACACCTGTGGCTGTATCTGAGCATTTACCTTAGAGCCACTTCCATACCATGGGAATATCAAAGGAACTCAGTCAAGACCTCAGAAACAAAATTACGGACCTACACAAGCTAATGCCTCCTTGGAACAATTTCCGAAAACCTGAATGTCCCATGACCACCTGTACAAACAAAATACAGTATAATAATCTTGGTTCCACAACGACACTGCATCACACAGGCTCAAATGAACCTCAGGACAGCAATAAAGCAACTGGCGAATGAGATGGAAGAATTAGGTATCAAAGTATAAACATCAATCATTAAGAAAGTTATTCATCGCTTTGGCTAAAAGGCTAACATGCAAGGAAGAAGCCACTGCTCTCAGCCCTAAATAAAAAAAGTCAGACTAAAGTTTGCAGACAATCACCAAGACAACGACCTAGCCTTTTGAAGGAGGGTTGAGTCTTTTAAAGGAGAAGTGTTATAATAAAGTGTTAATCTCAAGCTACAGGCATCTCCCCATATTCCTCCCATTCAGATGATCAGAAGCCTCATAGGAAAAAAACTGCTGAGCTCTGTAAACAAAATTCCCATAATACCTCGCTCTTGCACCAAGACCCCTGTATATACCCAGTTTGTAAGACTATGAGGAAGCTTCCTGCTGATTGGCTCAGATCACACATTCCTAAGGGGGGGGAGGGAGTTTTTAGCATTCTTATGGGAGGGGGGAGCAGGAGAGGGTAGAGGAGAGAGCTGTGCAAACTCTGGCATAGGAAAAAAGGGGACAAGAAATCCTGGGTTTCTTTTGATAGAGGACAGCATTTCTATGAGTGCTTTTGGCTGTGTTCACACAGACCTTTCTGATAAAGCTTACTTTAGTTTTTACCTTTCCTTCTCCTTTAAGATGAAAAACACCATCCCAACTGTGAAGCATGGGTTATGACAACATCATGCTCTTTTTTTTTGGTTGGAAAAGGGACTGGCACACTTCAGAGAATAGATGGCACCATGAGGAAGGTTATGTAGTAATCTTGAAGATACACCTCAAGACATCAGCCACATCAGCTTGAAACCTGGTCGCAACCATGTCGTCCAGCATGACAGTGATTTGAAGCATAACTTCAAAGCTGTAACAAAATGGATGAAAGACAAAGTGAAAATATTGAAGTTGCCATCATAAACCCAGACCTGAATACAATTGAAAATGCGTCAAATGAGCTGATGAAATGTCTCTACTAAAATGCTGCAGGTTGTACATTCATGTCATATGTCATCTAGCAATAAAAACTGTTTCATATAACATGCTTCTGGGAATGTTACACAAAAATGTCTCCCATATGATTTACAGTATATACAGCTAAAGACAAAGTAGCAAAAATAGCCCTGATTGAGCTGCCGCCGGAATCTGAATTGAATTTTCCTCACAGTAAAGATACCACTTTGAACTCTTCCACAAGCTGTTGATTATTTCCTGTGTTTCTCTAGGGCTGTTAGCTATATTCCTGCAATCATGGAGTTCTTCTTCGCTTCCTTTGCCTGCATACATTACTCTCTTGTGCTGCCCAATTAGATATGTACTAGGGCTTCACGTGTTTTGCTTCAGACATCACTGTCATTGATTGGGTGCTAATAAAATCTATTTTTATTCTTTGAGAACATTTGATTTGCCATATACATTAATCAGTGGCGTGACATGCTGTGCTGTAAATGTTTCTGCCCTAGAGAAGGATGACAGCAAATTTACCAAAGGGAATTGGTCCTTTTCCCACTTTACATAAGCAACATTGCAGGCTAGGCTTGGGTTTGTTTGTTCTCAACCTCTATCTTTCAGCAAGGAGTCTCTGCCTCAAATAGGGAAAAGAAAATGTAAATTAAATAAGTTTAAATAAAATGAAAAAAAAATACTGTTAAAATAAAATGATGTAGAATTTCCTAAAATGGTAAATCAGTCCTTATTACCAAAACATTCAATGCAAGATGATTATATTAAAAAGGTATTTTGACAAGTGTAAACTCTATGATGGGTTGAGCTTGCCATCATCGTGCATGGTGTGCTGAAATGTAATTGGTCAGGAAGGTAGACTGGCCTGTTCTCAGCACAAGGAAACCAATTAGGTCTGCAGGTAGATTTGCCACCTTGTTGGTTTTTCACTGAGGTAGCCAGTAAAATAGGCAGTCAGGGCTGGGGCCAGTATTACAAATTTACTGGCAATTTATTTATTGATAAATTTGCAATTACCCATGTTTCTATCCTTACTTGCAACTTGGCCTCTTCCCTCATGCTCCTATATATCCCTGCCCTTCCCGCTAAATGCCTGCATAATGCTTGGCTAATCCAACCCTTTTATGTCTGCCATCACTCCATCCCTTTACATCCCCATCCCACCACCTCCCAAAGAGTTGGCAACCTTATTTACTGTATAACCAAGCTCCAGCACTCGAAAACCCCTATGTACATGTTTTTCCTTGGCTACAATCAACCACTGTGTAGTTCAACTATAATATGGAATAGAGCAATCACATTGGTCATCAAATCGGTCAGAAGGACAGATCTGTGAGTTTGAGAAACACAAGTGGAAGATTAAAGATCAGCACTTTGATAACCTCTAGGTGCTGGTTATGTTGCATGTGTGTGTACCCTTTGGAATGCTGAAATATAATTGGCCAGAAACATGTCCATATGAATTATTTGTGTTTATATGAAATAACACTGCTGGTGGGGGGGGGTGTCTGAGATATGCAGGATCCCAGAGAAGGTTTGTCACATTCAGTAATACTGTGCCCGGGCACACTTTATCTTTATGTATGAGATAAATAACACCCTGCCCTTGTGAATGGATGTATATCTCTTATAAAGACCAGCTATGCCCCCAGCCTCACCACTCCTCTGAACCAACATGCTTGTCTAGTAAACGACTGTCCATAGTCGCACCAAAGACCTATTCAAATCAATAAGATTCTTAGTAGCAATGGCAACTACGGCTAAGCAGCTATGCATTATTTTGTGGGTACCCCACTTTCTTAGGGGCTCAACCTTACTCCTCTCCTGAGAAAGGAGGTTAAACACAAAACTTTGTTATCCCAGCCATTTTATTACCAACTGCTGTATTCACTGAAGCCTCTCCTTTATAGTATGTCTACCAGCATGATAGATTCCAGTGTCTTTGCTTTTTCTTTTAGTGGCCTAAATGCTGACAAAATAAAGGGACGCTTAAGGAAGGCCTGACTAGGGTTTAACCCATTCCTTGCCTTTGCGGAAGAAGACAAATGACCCTCCATGATGGAGAACTTTTGCCCTAAATTTATATATTCTGTGCTTTAAAGCATCACAGTGTATTTGAGGGGAAAAATAACTGTTCTGCATGAACTATTCATGTTTTTTACCTAATATGTACTAAAAGCTGATGTTGTGTTTTATACCTCTGAACCCATTGTCAGCTACATCTTTGTACCAGTTACATGAAAGTGTTTTTACAGTTGTCCAAAGCATAAAGAGCTGCTTCTTAGATCTCTGACCCTGTCCTTTTGGGACATGCGTTCATTATTATTTAAGAGTAGTGATGCTTTCAGTCGTAGCTTCAGTTCCCTGATGCCTTCATCTCTCTTCTGGCTACTGAACTGTGAATACCAAGTCATTTCCTTCAGGCCTGTGCACCGCTCCGAGATAATAACTTCCAGTCACACTGAACACAAATGTGTCTGCGGAGGATGCCTGGTGCGGAAAGGCTTTGCTTGCCATCGCTTGCCTCCACCTTCTTGCACATTTGGAAATTACATTTTGTGCATTACAAGCCCAATCTGGTGCACTGGGTAATGGAGGAAAATGTCATTATTATTTTTTATATTCATTTAACCGATTGGAAAACAGGTAGAATAGAAGTTTATAAAGTAATCATAATATGTCAGTTGTTCATTCATTTCACGGTTGTTGTTTTTGCTCCGTTCTGTCAATGTAAAACTTTAACTCCTGAATTGTCTTGGAAACATGTGTACTTTATTGCTGCCTACCTGTTAAACTTGGAGTTTCTGAGACATTCATTGGTAAACGGAAATAAACCTGATGTAGGATGCACCCCTTCTAATTCCAATGACCACTGAACTGTTGTAGCAGCCAAACATGTTGGAATGTATTTGCTTAAACCTCAGAAATGGCACAAGGTTAAAGAGTCTTGTCACCCCCAAATTGTTTCCTCCACCAGAGGTGCAGCTAATAGACCCTGCACTTCACTTAAGGGGAACACTAGTTTTTTAAGAACAAAAAAATAGCCCCCACCAGCGATTGGTCACCCACACCAGGAGGGAGCTCCTGATGTGAGCAGCCATGTTGTATAGCGCACATGTTCATAATGAAGGAGTCTTCCTGCTTGCTTATTATGCACAAGTGCCTGATGCAGGAGTGGTGGAGAGAGCCTATTCACAATTGTGGCACCCACTCATTATGTACATGCGTTTCCCAACATGGTCACCCACACCTGGAGGTGCCTCCCGCTGCCGGCAACCTAGCACTGATGGGGGCTTTTTTTGTTTTCTTTTTAACTATTGTTTCCCCTAACTAGAGTATGGCTCTATTGCCAGCACCTCTGGTGGGGAAAACAATTTGGAGATGACAGATGCCGTTAATTTATTAATGATGATCTATTGTTAGAAGATATTTTATTGTATTAAAGGGGATCATGGACACATTCCCTAAACAGCATGGATACCATTTATTGGTTCAGTATTATTTCCAGCTAAGAGGTTCCTGCCTACTGCTGGGTATTAATGTATTAATGTATTCTCAAATATATATTTGTGTATAAAATGAATAGGAAAGGTTAAATCACAGTGAACTGCAAACAGCAAACTGCACCCGACCCATGGTACTTCTGAGCAAGCGGAGTGATCTCCTTCCTTCTTTGGGCCAGGTGTGCCTGTGCAGTAAAGTGAAAAGCCAAATTATAAACAACAAGCTGGCCTTTTATCTCCACCATGCATGCGTCAACCCGGTGACATTGAAAAAAGAATCGCAAGTAGATCTCTGTGGTGCTCGCTAATAAGTACCCCAGGCCAGTGCAGTACAGGAGCACCAAGCTTGGGGTATAAGATAAGTAATTCTTGTCACATTTGGCAACACCAGCCCCGTGATTTGCAATTGTTGGCCAGGGAGTGGAGCAACTGGGTCATCAGCTGTATTTGGCCCAACAGGTCGGTGGCCAACTCAGGCAAAGATGCCTTTATTTGATGACTTTGCAGAAAAAGTTAATATATTGACATTTATGGCTACCTTTAAATTACCTGGAACTCTTCCATCAGTAGCTGGTAACATTTATTGGAACACAATTAAAATATTCCCCTATAAGCAGGGTTTGTATAAATACTCGCTACTTGTGTCTCAGAAAAAGATATCAGCTAAGCCTAGCAATATGTAGTGCTAATATGCATACTGTACATATATGAAAAATGTTGTACCATGTATCCTCATTAAATTAGCAATAAACAATACAAAATGGCATTTTCCATTTCAATAAGCTTTCATTAAAATGCTGACAGGGCACCTACAGTTGAATTACTTTTCATCTCTGAGTATAATATTCTAAATGAGGATACGGTTGTAGGATATGGAAGTTCTTTCATAAAATGCATGTTAATTGCAGATTCTTTCTGATTGGATGCTGCTTGCCGAAGGTGCTTATTGCATATTTATGGTTTCAGTACAGAGGAATACTGTATCCATTTAGAATATAACCATGTTCCACATGCTTCACACAGGGACTGACAGTTTCCATTTATGTTTGTGTCATGTTCATTTTGCATTTTATTCATTTACTTGTGTTTCTTTACTAATTAGTGGAGCGGCTGCTGGTGAGGAATCACTAGCTACACGTGACTTGCTCTATACAAGTCTTTTATTTATATCACCCGCTGCTTCTCATCTCCTGGCTAGTGACTGCATGGGAATGCCTAGGGGAAATGCACAGTTACATTATCACAGGTTAGGGTCATTCATTTATTAAAGCAGCTTGGGAACTGCCTTCTTTATATTTTAAAATTGGTTGGGTATTTTATACAAATTCCCTAGAACAAGGGCCCCTTAGTAAAGTTCTGCAGCAGTTAGCTGGATCAGGCTGATGTGCATGGTATTTCAGGAATAGTGACCTGCACACCTATGTAAACTTGCATACACATACATAAAGGGACAGGTAATCTTCAACTTGTAGCTTAGTATAGTGCTGGCGGTGATGTTCTTTTTGAGATCTGTTAGCAACCAGAATCAGATTAATTCTGATATCATCATGCTAATGATATCTCTAATACAAGGTATAATACACTATATTAGTATACATCCCTTTAATACATTACACTTATACAATTGCCTTTATTTGATTTAAAAAACTAGATATTTAGTTTACGTTACATGGCAAATGTCTTACCATTAACTAAAGGCTAGCTGTGTGTCGCATAGAGTTATGCAATTCACAAAATTTGTGAATTTGTACCAGATTAGACAACCAACTTTCCAGGCTGAATCGAACCACTTTGAGCTCAACAACTGAATAACCATTGGGCCAGTGAAATGCTGACTCCGTGTATTTTTACCTTTAGACAGTATAGTTTTTATTGGGTTCCATTTGCACAGCAACCCAGCCCCTGAAATTTTCAAACCACTCCCCTTTATTGACAAGCTACATCCATTTTGCAGTAGTCTGGGCCCCTGGGAGGTGTCCAGCCTGTACCACCCCCACCCCCAACCTGTACCCAGCCCTGATCTTTGTATATCAAACCATTCAGTATGGGAAGGGATCACCTTAATTCAATTTTCTGCACAGTATGAAAAGAAAATACCTACTATTAATATTGTTTGCATATATTACATATTGAAAGTTTCCTGAGAAAGTAAACTTAATACTTGCCCCAATGGGAATTACCTATAAATATCCCTTATACAAAGTACTGCATTTCTGTAACTGTGTAATTTTTTGGACTGATGAGAAAAATCCATTGGTTTATTTTTGCTAGAATACCACTGAAGTCTATAGGGATGCAAACTGAATTACAATATTCATAGGATCCACTGATTTCATATATCTATAACCTTGTTATAATGAATAAATGTAAGTGCTCAAAAATAGGATGAGGTGAGAGACAAGCTATAAAACTGTATGGGGAGATTTAATTTATGATGGAGAATTGGCCATTTAGTCCATGGTGGTGACTATAATCTTGGCTGCCTTGTCCAATTAAATCTGGCCCTAATAAATTTAAATGTAACAAACTGATTTTTTTTATCGATATGAAAAGGGTTCAGTTTCAGTAAAGACTGTTACATTTCTAGGGCTTTAATGACATTTTCCTATTTATTTCAGGGCGTGAGACCCCGAGATCCAAGCACCAGTGTGTGAAGAGTTGCTCTATTCTCCTGTACTAGTCTCTCGGAAGCGTTTTGCAAACAAGACTGCAACCTGACTTCATTTCTAATTGCAGCTTATTCCGTGTTGAGGGAAACCAAAGGAATGGCTTCCATTACCTGCAACGATATGCACTCACAGCAAACATTGTCCGACCTCTCCCATCTGTCTGTCTACAACGTCGAGACAAATAGTGCCTGCATTTTTATCACTGCCCATTTGTTTACTTCTGTTTACATCTTTTCCCACTTGTCACTTCAACTCCAACAAATGTTGCTTTGGTGAAATCTCCACGCTACAGTTTTGTGTGATATATATATACAGGTCCTTTTCAAAAAATTAGCATATTGTGATAAAGTTCATTATTTTCTGTAATGTACTGATAAACATTAGACTTTCATATATTTTAGATTCATTACACACAACTGAAGTAGTTCAAGCCTTTTCTTGTTTTAATATTGATGATTGTGGCATACAGCTCATGAAAACCCAAAATTCCTATCTCAAAAAATTAGCATATCATGAAAAGGTTCTCTAAATGAGCTATTAACCTAATCATCTGAATCAACAAATTAACTCTAAAAACCTGCAAAAGATTCCTGAGGCTTTTAAAAACTCCCAGCCTGGTTCATTACTCAAAACCGCAATCATGGGTAAGACTGCCGACCTGACTGCTGTCCAGAAGGCCATCATTGACACCCTCAAGCAAGAGGGTAAGACACAAAAAGAAATTTCTGAACAAATAGGCTGTTCCCAGAGTGCTGTATCAAGGCCCCTCAGTGGGAAGTCTGTGGGAAGGAAAAAGTGTGGCAGAAAACGCTGCACAACGAGAAGAGGTGACTGGGCCCTGAGGAAGATTGTGGAGAAGGACCGATTCCTGACCTTGGGGGACCTGCGGAAGCAGTGGACTGAGTCTGGAGTAGAAACATCCAGAGCCACCGTGTACAGGCGCGTGCAGGAAATGGGCTACAGGTGCCGCATTCCCCAGGTCAAGCCACTTTTGAACCAGAAACAGCGGCAGAAGCGCCTGACCTGGGCTACAGAGAAGCAGCACTGGACTGTTGCTCAGTGGTCCAAAGTATGTCATTCGGAAATCAAGGTGCCAGAGTCTGGAGGAAGACTGGGGAGAGGGAAATGCCAAAATGTCTGAAGTCCAGTGTCAAGTACCCACAGTCAGTGATGGTCTGGGGTGCCATGTCAGCTGCTGGTGTTGGTCCACTGTGTTTTATCAAGGGCAGGGTCAATGCAGCTAGCTATCAGGAGATTTTGGAGCACTTCATGCTTCCATCTGCTGAAAAGCTTTATGGAGATGAAGATTTCATTTTTCAGCACGACCTGGCACCTGCTCACAGTGCCAAAACCACTGGTAAATGGTTTACTGACCATGGTATTACTGTGCTCAATTGGCCTGCCAACTCTCCTGACCTGAACCCCATAGAGAATCTGTGGGATATTGTGAAGAGAAAGTTGAGAGACACAAGAGCCAACACTCTGGATGAGCTTAAGGCCACTATTGAAGCATCCTGGGCCTCCATAACACCTGAGCAGTGCCACAGGCTGATTGCCTCCATGCCACGCCACATTGAAGCAGTCATTTCTGCAAAAGGATTCCCGACCAAGTATTGAGTGCATAACTGAACATAATTATTTGAAGGTTGACTTTTTTTGTATTAAAAACACTTTTCTTTTATTGGGCGGATGAAATATGCTAATTTTTTGAGATAGGAATTTTGGGTTTTCATGAGCTGTATGCCACAATCATCAATATTAAAACAAGAAAAGGCTTGAACTACTTCAGTTGTGTGTAATGAATCTAAAATATATGAAAGTCTAATGTTTATCAGTACATTACAGAAAATAATGAACTTTATCACAATATGCTAATTTTTTGAAAAGGACCTGTATATATATATATATATATATATAAATATATATATATCTTCCGGGATCATTGTACAATTAGTCCATTGATGTTTAGAAAGTTGTTGTAATGTTCAGTAGATCTAGTTGTTTGTGCTTGAATGAAATCTTTGTCTGTGTATCTTTCCCTGTCACCACCCATTAAACAAATAGTTTGATCTCTGTTTTATAAGATTACTCAGAGGAAATGACAAAGAACAGGCAGCCACTATTTCTCTGGTGACAGTTATGGGACCACAAGTATAGCTTTAAGTAGTGCCAGATGCTCATTAGAGAAGTATTTATAAGTGACTTGTGTTTATTTAGAGACATTTTACTGTAATCTTGTGTGCAGTGCCACTATAAAGCCTACATCCATCCAATTTGACCTGTCTGGCGATGGTCCTAGGGATCAGACCAGATGCTACTTTACCACACGTGTAGATGTCAATATTGTACTGAGTCACTCTAACTAAAGGGCGGTAGGTCTGACAGCATGGAAAGAAGGAGGGATAAGTGGTACCCACTAGGGATGCACTGAATCCACTATTTTGGGATTCTGCCGAACCCTGAATCCTTCATAGAAGGTTTGACCGAACACGGAACCAAATCCGAATCCTGTTTCTAAGCATGCAGCATCAAAAATCTTATTTTGCCAGTGAGTTTAGGATATATTTTCAGCTACTGTACACCTGGGTGCTCTTCATCTTGCTACTGCATAAAGTTTATGGGTGTTTTTTTTTTTTTTTTTGCTCTTTTAAGCAATTAATTATTCAATCAAGCAAAGTATTTTAAGCTCAAGATTAATCAGGGCCATACTGTAGATCCCTTAACACAGGTGGTATTTGCCTAAAGTGTCATGACTCCTGATGATCATCTCCCACAATGCTGAAAGCTGAAGTGAAATAAAAGTCTGACGTGACTTGTGGAAGAGACAGATCTGGCACAGACTGCAGTGGTGGTGAGACCATGGTTTATGTGAGAGTGCTGCACATTAAGGAGCTAGAGAGTGCAGTGGAGTAGTTTATAGGTGAGTGCTCTGGATTGGGGGAAGGAGTCAATCAGTGAGCAGGGAAGTTCACTGGCACCATATCCTGTATCTTCATATCTTCTTCTGTCACTTCACTGATGGCAAAGCATTCTGGCGAATGCTAAGCTGGAACTTATCCCGAACCAGCTGCAATTGTACATGTGCCAGAAAGCTCATTGTTGGTGAATTGATAGAAGAAAATCCAAAGATACACAGAATGGCACCTCTATACCCCATTGCACCACTCTGCACCCATATGTTAGTGTTACAAACCAAGGCACTTTTCCATGTAATAGACTCTGCAGGAAGGGGCAGGAAGGTGGGCCAAGGTATGGCAGTGGATGGGGGCTTTTGTTTGTGAGGGGGTTTAGTTTTCCTTTAAAGAAAATACACTTTTCTTGGTTCCAAAATTACGAGATTCTATTTTAATCAAATAGTTGAGTTTTTAAAAAATTAAATCCTTTTTTTCTGTAATAATAAAACAGTACTTTGTACTTGATCCCAACTAAGATATAATTAATGCTTATTTGAGGCAAAACAATTGTATTGGGTTTATGTAATGTTTAAATTATTTTCTGTAGACTTAGGGTATCGAGATACAAATTACGGAAAGACTCGCATACCTGTATAGATACAGAGAATGCAGCTATAAATGCATGAAACACCATGTTTTTCTGTCACTGATGGGTAAAATGCAAAACAAGCTGCTCCTTCAATAATGTGCTCATCATAATCAGGAAACAAGCTGTATATAGAATATATCATAAAACAGTGTTTTCAAGTGCAATTTCAGGAGGATTAATGACTTAACTGCTGTTTACTCATCCTCCTCATCCTCCTCTTCATTCTGAGACCTCGGGGTAATGAGAATAATGAATTGTGTATCAGAGTCACTTTCTCCTTAGTCAATGATCTTGCAGCGCTCCGGCTGCTCTTCTTATTATTATCTTTATTCTCTTCTCCCAGAGGAACCGTGTCTTAGTCAGTGTAAAATAAAATGCACTTTTGCCAGAATTGTTTTTCTGATATTTTCATATTTATGTTTCACAGCAATTTCCAGTCACAGTAGAAAGTGTTCTCAGTTGCAAATGGAGATTGGGAACAGTGCCCTATTTTGGAATAAGGATGAGCCTAGAAAGGAGTTTTAGCAGAATGAAGAGGGAGCTGCCATATCCTCAGTAGGCAAAAACAATATGTGAAGGATGAAAAGGTAGCAATAATGGAATCTGTCATTACCTGTACAGTTATTTCTCTATGTGAGTCAGCTGCTTCCCTTTATGAAGTGCAGTGCCTGGAATCACTATGACCAAATGAATCCAAATAAACATGGAAATGATCCCTAACAATCACCCTATTCATAAAGTTGCTGTGCTCTGTTAAGATGCCTGCCTGACATACACGGGGTAAAAGTGGTAAAAGCTGCCAACAGTCTGAGTTGGCAGCTTATGGCCTGTGTACAGGGCCCTCAGAAGGGCCTGCCTGACCAATATCTGGATAAAAATTGGCCAGGTGTCAATTGGGCACGTTTAAAAATCCCAGGGTGAGGAGCACATCTACACATTTATGTAGTCCTAGTCCCAGTTGTCTGCACCCTGTCAGTGATATTCATTTGCTCAGTCAGAGGGCTAAGGGCAGTGGCAGATGGGGAGATTAGTCGCCCCGCGTCTTCGTAACCATGGGCGACTAATCTCCCCGCAATGCCATCCCACCGGCAAGAATGTAAATCGCCTCTGGGATGGCATACACATAGCTACGATTGCCTCACAAGGAAACTTGGGGTGACTTCGGGAAATCGTAGTGACGCGTATTTACATTCTTGCCGGTGGGATGGCATTGCGGGGAGATTAGTCGCCAGCGGTAACGAAGATTTGTTGTGGGGCGACTAATCTCCCCATCTGCCACTACCCTAAATGATCGGATCGATCTGATATCACCTAACTCCTAAGTGGAAATATCAGTGAAAGATCTTCTCATTTCATGACAGCAGTGCTGTCCAGCTTACTACATATAGTCATTTCCTATATAACATGCTTGAGGCCTGGGTTAAATGAAAATGATGATGTCATACTGTGAACTCTATGGGGCCTTTGAGCTGACTGAGGGCTGCAAAAATTCCTTTGGAGGGCCACATCCAGCCCACTGGCATCCAGTTGGGCAGTTCTGCTTTAGGAGCTGGTTTCATAAAACTTTTCTGCCATGGGTCTCAAGATGCTTTACAGCAGGCAGGGCAGCCATTACAGTTGCTGGGACACCAGGAGTCAAAATAACTTGTCCAGAGTCACAAGGAGTTGCCAGAGGGAATCAATCCAGGGTTTCTAGACTAAAATCCCACATGAAAGTCTGATCATCTAACTTCTAGGACAAATTCTTGCCTATACAGTGGCTTGCAAAATATTTGGCCCCCTTGAACTTTTCCACATTTTGTCACATTGCAGCCACAAACATGAATCAATTTTATTGGAATTCCACGTGAAAGACCAATACAAAGTGGTGTACACATGAGAAGTGGAACGAAAATCATACATGATTCCAAACATTTTTCACAAATAAATAACTGCAAAGTGGGGTGTGCGTAATTATTCAGCCCCCTGAGTCAAATTTGTAGAACCACCTTTTGCTGCAATTACAGCTGCCAGTCTTTTAGGGTATGTCTCTACCAGCTTTGCACATCTAGAGACTGAAATCCTTGCCCATTCTTCTTTGCAAAACAGCTCCAGCTCAGTCAGATTAGATGGACAGCCTTTGGGAACAGCAGTTTTCAGATCTTGCCACAGATTCTCGATTGGATTTAGATCTGGACTGTGGGCCATTCTAACACATGGATATGTTTTGTTTTAAACCATTCCATTGTTGCCCTGGCTTTATGTTTAGGTCGTCTTTTGCAGACTCCAAGAGGTTTTCTTCCAAGATTGCCCTGTATTTGGCTCCATCCATCTTCCCATCAACTCTGACCAGCTTCCCAGTCCCTGCTGAAGAGAAGCCCCCCCAGAGCATGATGCTGCCACCACCATATGTGACAGTGGGGATGGTGGGTTCAGAGTGATGTGCAGTGTTAGTTTTCCGCCACACATAGTGTTTTGCATTTTGGCCAAAAAGTCATTTTGGTCTCATCTGACCAGAGCACCTTCTTCCACATGTTTGCTGTGTCCCCCACATGGCTTGTGGCAAACTGCTAACGGGACTTCTTATGGTTTTCTGTTAACAATGGCTTTCTTCTTGCCACTCTTCCATAAAGGCCAACTTTGTGCAGTGCACGACTAATAGTTGCCTATGGACAGATTCCCCCACCTGAGCTGTAGATCTCTGCAGCTCATCCAGAGTCACCATGGGCCTCGTGGCTGCATTTCTGATCAGCGCTCTCCTTGTTCGGCCTGTGAGTTTAGGTGGACGGCCTTGTCTTGGTAGGTATACAGTTGCCATACTCCTTCCATTTCTGAATGATCGCTTGAACAGTGCTCTGTGGGATGTTCAAGGCTTTGGAAATCTTTTTGTAGCCTAAGCCTGCTTTAAATTTCTCAATAACTTTATCCCTGACCTGTCTGGTGTGTTCTTTGGACTTCATGGTGTTGTTGCTCCCAATATTCCCTTAGACAACCTCTGAGGCCGTCACAGAGCAGCTGTATTTGTACTGACATTAGATTACACACAGGGGCACTCTATTTAGTCATTAGCACTCATCAGGCAATGTCTATGGGCAACTGACTGCACTCAGACCAAAGGGGGCTGAATAATTACGCACACTCCACTTTGCAGTTATTTATTTGTAGAAAATGCTTGGAATCATGTATGATTTTCGTTCCACTTCTCACGTGTACACCACTTTGTATTGGTCTTTCACGTGGAATTCCAATAAAATTGATTCATGTTTGTGGCTGTAATGTGACAAAATGTGGAAAAGTTCAAGGGGGCTGAATACTTTTGCAAGCCACTGTAATTCTGCATTTATTGGGGGTTGCACTCTGCACCTGCTTTGTGTTCTGCACTGTACAGGAAGGGTGAAGACACACGGGGCAATTAGTCACCGTAATCGAGTTTTTAAAAAGTTGCACCAATTTAGCTGCCATAGGTTATTATATGAGTGGCCAAGACCAATCGCTGCAATTTGCGGCATGCTGACTTTTTTTAAAAAGCCGCTCCGACTAATAGCCTCGTGTATCTTTGCCCTAAAACATCCTCCTGCCCGAAGGTTGAACTATGCAAAGGCCTTATGATTCACAAACTTGACTCTGCATACAAAATCTTTTGCTAGAGGAGCACTGAGATTTAAAATGGGCTCTAGTTTTTCAAGTACAGTGAGGGCAAAGAAATCCCCCACAGACCCAAAATAAGGCACAGGTCTACAGCAGCCCCAGATTGCCCGGCCTGGGTTGAGAGTTGCTCTATAGTGAAGTTTGCTACTAACTTTTAAATACACAAATTAGATTTGGTTTGATATTTAACTCATGCATGGTCAGCATCTCTCCATGTAGCTTTAACATGCCCAATAAAATATATTGTGTATACAATATAAGAGATAGTTTAATTCCCATGGGAAAGGAAATCCTGTAGTCAGTGTATATATTTACAAGTCCCTTCTATGCAAGTGAGTGTGGAAAAAACCCACAGCCAGCTAAAGATAGCAAGTTGTCATGGGGAACCTGCTTGTTATTATATCCCGATGATAACTGAGCAAAATAAGATGATTCGTTTGCCCTCAGAGTTTCCAGCCTTGTGTTTGTCTTGGTTTGGGAGCTTCTGTTTATTGTCTAGTTAAACACCATCTCTGCAATGAGACACAGGGAAGGAGAGAATGTTGCCATGTATGGTGCTTGGCATACAGCAAACCTGCGCCACACCAAGTAGCTGTGATCTATTGCGCTTATTCATTTAATCCTGTCTCTCGTGATTTACTTTACTACACACTGCTCACTTGCTGCAACAGGGAAAACTAGTCCATATAAAGTCATCTCAGCCGCTAGGTAGACCTGCTTTATCTCTGCTTTCCATGGACTGGCAGTGCTCCAGAGGGAGAAAAAAAATCTACCTTTCAGTAGTTATCTGTGCTGTGTATTAAGTGTAACAGATACATAAACAATGAAGCAACCGAAATCTTGAGTAGATAGGAATACGGCAAGAGCCAAACACTTTTTGTTAAAATAAACAAACTATATAATTAATCCAATGAAAGGCTGAGATTAAAATCTCTTTTCTCTCAGACAGACCTAACTTAAATGAGAGACTGATACGGGGGTGCCCCCAGATTTCTAGTGTAAAGCAGATTATGTTTCATTGGTTTTTATTTGAATTTTTAAAGAATTAAACACATAAAGAGAAATATAAATTCCCACCATTATAACAAAACAACATTTAAGACATTATTCACTGTTCTTATATTGTACATTCTGGAATATCTGTGGGATCATTAGCATAAATAAACTGGGGAGAATGTAAAGCAGATTCTAAAACCCACTTTACCCTGTGAGAAGTAGATTTAGTTCTAAGAAGTATTTAGGGGGGGTTCACTTTTCAGTAATGGCCAACTTTTCATATTTATTGTTTTTAAATCATTTGGTTTTCTCTTCTGCTTCTTTGCAGCTTTTAAATGGGGGTCACAAACCCCAGCAGCCAAAAAACTATTGTTCTGTGCTACTTTCTATTACTTATCTTTCTGTTCAGTCCCTCTCCCATCCATATTGCTGTTTATCTTTCAAACCAGTGCCTGGTTGCTAGAGTAATTTGGACCCTAGCAACCATATAGCTGCTTATATTCTAAACTAGAGAGCTGCTGGATAA
The DNA here is from genome assembly GCF_000004195.4 of Xenopus tropicalis. Lineage (NCBI taxonomy): Eukaryota > Metazoa > Chordata > Amphibia > Anura > Pipidae > Xenopus > Xenopus tropicalis. The sequence goes on along the minus strand of NC_030681.2, from coordinate 37,447,278 downwards.
AAAAATCTAAAAATTAAAAAAAACATATAAATAATATAAAATAAATACCTACTGCAAATTATTTCAGACTAGCACTCTCTACAACATACTAACAGTAATTCAAAGGTCAACCACCCCTTTAAAATTAAGGATTGTAGTCTTAAAGCAATAACAGCAATAACTTAAGAGATATGTTCTATCTACTTGATTTACATTTAAACCCTTGTATACCTTCTGATTTTTTACAAGCATTGAATAACTTGAAAACTTAGAACATGTAGCATGTAAAGGGTTAAATGGATGTACCATTGTAATGGTAAGATATAACTTATGTACATGACTTAACCCTTTAATTGGTGCACACGTTTTCCGCACGTCATTTTCAGCACTTCACGAATCTTTGCATTTTTCAGCGAACTGAAACGGGACAGATTCGCTATCACTACTGTTATAGCGCCATGTTTTCAGAGTTTCCTAGTGGTGAAAAGATGCAGGTTTGCGCCAGCGCGAAGGTAATACTCCAGAACTTTTCATACTCATGTTTCAATAAATTTTTGATGATGTGGCAAATTTTCATTTGTGACAAACATACATTAGATTTGACTTTTCCCAATTTAGTAAATATGCACCTATGAATTAAGGGAATTGAATTACATTGCTTACAAGTATCCTGTCATTCCAAAACCAAGGGTATCAGCATGAAGTTGGCCCTCCCTTTGCTGCTGTAACATATAGAACTCTTCTGGGAAGGCCTTGCACTAGATGTTGGAACATTGTCGGTGGGATTTGCTTCTATGTAGCCACAAGAGCTTTAGTGAGGTTGGGCATTGATGCTGGGCATCAGGCCTGGCTCCTGGGCTGTATTTCAGTTCATCACAAATGGTGTTCTGTACTGTTGCCACAGACTACTAAGCCTGGGTATAGACCATTATTATGTTGAAACAGACAACTATCCTAAACCTGTTGCCATAGAATAGGAAGCATGGAATTGTCACAATGCCATTCTATTCATTTGCTTTCCCTGAAACAGGAGACTTAACTCAAACCATGGAAGCCAGCTCCAGACCATTAGTGCTTCTCCTCAAACTTTACATATCTATTACACATTCAGGCAGGTAGTGTTCTCCTAGCAGCTGCCAAACCCAGACTTTCAGATGGTGAAATGCCATATATCACTCCAGATGATGATTTTCCTGTGCTCTTATCGCAGTAACCTTTACACCACTCCAACCTCTGGCACTGTGCATGGTGATGTTGGCTGTGTGTGTGGTGCTTACCTATAAATACTCCATTCTCCCAATCAATAGTTTTTGCTTTGCTGTTGCTTCCAGAGAAAGTTTGGACCTTGGCTGTGGGTTTTCAGACTAAGGACAGGTGATTTTCGCCAAAGTGTCTAGATACTATTAGCCATATAGTGACGGGGGGCACGGGCTGTGGAGTCTGCTTCCTCTATAGTTTTTAGAATTCCCCTTGTTTTCTAACTTACCCAGTGCAAGCAGACGGGGAGTGGGGGATGCAAAGGGAATTTCTTGATCAGGGGAGTGGAGAGAGAGGTCCAGGTATGGGTTGGGCCAGGTATGGATTGGGCCAGGTATGGGTTGGGCCAGGTATAGGTTGGGCCAGGTATGGGTTGGGCCAGGTATGGGTTGGGCCAGGTATGGATTGGGCCAGGTATGGGTTGGGCCAGGTATGGGTTGGGCCAGGTATGGATTGGACCAGGTATGGGTTGGACCAGGTATGGGTTGGGCCAGGTATAGGTTGGGCCAGGTATGGATTGGGCCAGGTATGGGTTGGGCCAGGTATGGGTTGGACCAGGTATGGGTTGGACCAGGTATGGGTTGAACCAGGTATGGGTTGCTGTGCACGCCAGGCCCCCCTGAAATTTCTTTGTGGGGAGCGGCATGCTTTTGTTATGCCAATGGACCCACAAAGCCATTCTCAAAATTGCTGTGCACAAGCAAGTGTGCGCCAAGCTCAATAGGCTCCATCACTTTAATGCACCTTAAATGTTTCCCAGGGAATCTTTTCATTCCGATCTTTTAAAGTTATTTTAAAAATTGTCATTTTTCTTTTTCAGTGTGCTTAGACATCACTTTGTGAATTGGAGCCTAAAGTCACATCAGGACACTGTGTCCTGGGCTTTTTAAGCGCAGCCCTTCTCATGCTGTGACCTTTAATGTTGTAATTGTATTCTGCATTTTAGTGTAATTTCCTCTAGACAGGCTTGATAGCTACACTATTACGTCGGCTGTATGAAATGTTTGCCGGGTTATTTTGCTCTTAGGGAATGCAGGCAGCTTGTTAACGTACCAAGAATAAACCTTATAAGTGTAATCAGTTTCCTAAGGAAGATTTAATCACCTTTGGGATAACAACATGTATCCTGCATCATAGTTCAGTGTAAATTAAAGGGAAAACTAATCAAACATTTTTATTTTGAGCATGCAAACCTCTTGCAATCTGTTAATGCTGTGAACAAATTGCTGTTAGAAATAGGGCTCGACTTACATAACCCCCTGGCAAATTCACTACGTTTCGTGGCCATTTTTTCAGATAGTAAATCTGTATAATTATGTATCATTTTAATGCAAGACAGAAGTGCCCAAACTGTGAGGTTGGCCTTCTGGGGCCCCAATACATTATTTAATGCAGCTTAGAAGCCAATGTGTAAGAAATCAGTGTACTTGTACCCACATAATAAAGCACCCCAACAAGCTCATTGGATTGTGTTTGCTTTTTGCTTGAATTAATATAATATAAAACTTCATCTTATAAATTTGAAGTCAGTTGATTGGGGGATGACACACAGGACATTATAATCCAAGCTCCACTGGCTTTTTATATACAAAATAGCAGCCCTAATGATGAATACTAAATTAAACTCTAATTATTACAGTGTAAAATGCAGAGAAACTTTGATGGAAGTATACATGCTGTATATGTATCCCCCACTATACTATCTACCATTAATAAGTGGTACATTCCAGTGGTGACAGGGCAGCAGATGTTAGAGGTTTCTGCAATTCGTCAGGGAGGATATTTGTATTGTATATGCTGTTTGGCTACTGTGCTATCATTTTACATAGCTTGGGGTAGTGGGTTTGGCTGGTATCTCTCAAGTTTTGTAATGTTATAGAAGGTTTTGCTTTTTTATGTTGCAGGTCACACTTTAGGGCTCATTAACATCCACAAGTACAGTGAGCAAAGTGCAATTTTAAATGCAATTCCCATGTTTTTTTCCCACAATGCAGCATTTTCCCAAAACTTTCAGCATTGTTCAGCACCAGTGCTTCAGTTCTCACTAAAGTGCCAGTGCTTAGAAAACTGCACTCGTGTTGTGTCTCATTCAGCAGCAAAATTTGCAATGAACTTGTTAAACTTATAAAAATGTGACATAGGATTTGTATTCACTAGTGCCTGTTCCTGCATTCTTCTGTGGTGGATTATTCCTGCATTTCACCTCAGGGGAACACAGGGACAGACTTATCCCATTCTTCCCTATTGTGCTGTGCTCACACAGGCTCACGTAAGCGCCAATGCAGGTTGAACGCAACACAATAAAATGACATGACATATACTGTTCAACGAGGTTGCCTAATTTATATGGATGTCATTCGATCAAATGTGTACAGAATAAATTCATGTGAGGCTGGTTAAGCATGTGTCAGGTACGAAATGACTGTAGGTTAGCCAGAAAATGACATTCCAGTGAGCACTACACTGCGTAATGTACTGCTATCAGCTTCTGTTGTAGGGGGACAAAACTCTGTTCCTCAACCACCCACCCACCAACTGGACTAAATCCAGCATACTGTCTTCATAAAGGTAAAGTATGCTGCAGCAACATTGAGGTTGTATTCTTAAAGCAATATAGCTTGATAAAACGTTTCCCTTTCCCTCTGGGGTTAGTGGCTCCATTACAATGCAAACCAATCATCCAATGAAAACTGATTTCTGTAAATCTGGCTCCATGTTCTTTCTTTCTGTAACTGGAGCTGGAAGCTTTAACATGTTTCTATAACAGAACAACTAAACAACAGCATGTCCTCGCTTCTGATTATTGATTAAGGTGTAATATACAGTAAGGTTATCAGATATCCAAAGTGAAATCTGGGGACCGGAAGAGGCCTGTAGTGCATGCAGGGCACCGTGCAAAATTTATATACCATGCCTACTTTTTGGTCACTCTGCTTTTCTGTACATCCACTCAACATCACAGCCTTACATTTTAATCTCAATATATTTATTTAGGAAAGCTTCACAATACCTTTATATATATTACCAGAGCTAAAACCATAATGCAAGTAATATTTCCAAAGTTTAGAGCTGGAGGAGCCAACAGTAAGAACCAATGGTCGCAGCTGTGTCATGCCGCGTTGTATGAATATATGTTCAGATAACTTGTTGACTTAATATTCTAGAATCTAGACAGAAGCCCATTTCTTCAAATGCCACCAGATTTGATGCCAGATATGTATTCTACATTATAATAACTAAAGCTGGAGACTTAGTTGGTGATTTTATTCCTAACTGTTCTCATGTGAGATATTTAATTTAATATCTTTTATTTATGTATTGTCTGTGGATTATTATTATTATTATTGAAATTACAGCCCCAGGTTAGCCTTCAATGACTGTTAAGTATCTTTATTGCTGCCCTTCTCATCTGCTAATTCCAAGCAACAAACAGCCATCAATTTACATAGGATGGGATGCTAATTGTAGATGTCATTTACTACCTTGGGGTATAATTGGCCCAAATCAGACATGCTGACTTCATGCCATAATTCTATGCACTATTGTGCATTTCACTGCACTCGATCATATTTTTCCAGATTAGTAAAGGCTTTTTCCTACATTGCATTATCCCATGTTTTGCCTCAGTAGCAGCATGCATAATAATGCTTTAAAATATACAGTACAGTTTTATTCAGCTGCCTTCTTTCTTCCAGTTTTTCTTCCCCCTGCGTTTGCTTGGCTGACTTTTGTATTTTGTGCTTTGTTGAATCGTGTGGCCCAGCATGGATCCTGGTCGCCCTTGCTGAGCATCGCTATTCTGCTTGGCACAATAAACTAGTCACATCTGGAATGAAGGTTACTGTACCATGCCTAAAAATAGAGAGACACATAATAGATCAGAATGCTGCCGCTACGTGAACTGCATTCAAACGCTCTGCAATACGGAATCATGAGCCAATGGGCAGGAACAATGAAACTGTCACTCTCCCAGATTGCAATACCCCATTGTAGCCATTCACTAACCCCAGCTTAACTCATCATACAAATGGTGGTGGAATAGTTTATCGGTAACAGGATCCTGAGAAAATAAAAGGAGATATAAATGTTTCTAAAGAAAACAGAATATCACGATTTAAATACATTATAACCAGCAGAGATCAAATTGTAGCTTGCAGAATGCCCCAGTGTTGTAATATTACCAAGAATGTGCAGGAGTTAAAAAACATTTAAACATTAAGGATTAATATTAGCTTAGTTGGGATCAAGTACAAGGCATTGTTTTTTATTAAAGAGAAAAAGGAAATAAAATATAAAATAAACAAATAAATGCAATGTTTTAAAATAGCTTTCTGAATGGCATAATAAATAGGGAGAACAGGCTCAGGGTTTGCTGGGGGCCCGAGTACATTGAGGATCCAGTGGTTTGCAAACTTTAATATATGTATTTAAAATGAATGATCTTTCCTAGGTTTAGGGGGTAATAAATAGAGTTTGCTGCAGGGCCCAATACATTTTCTCTATTTCACAGGAAATAACTCTAGGAGTAGAAGATAGTTCCTGTTCTATAATCCCAAAGTACCATCTGTATAATCATATTTAGTATAGAAAATCTAACATTAGAAGCCATTTTATTATATGCAGCACAAAAATATTTATTTAATGCAAAATGGTGTCACTTGAAAGCGAGGGGCAGTAACTATGGATAGTTTACACATTGTAGTAATATTAAAGATCATGAGAACTAGTGACCCAAAGCTATAATGTTAAGTGGGACATGTATTATTCTTAGTATCAGTCTAGTGGATCAATCAAAACTGGGAGAATTACTTTTGTTCTTGATATTGCAAAGAGTCAAAATCTTCTTGGCAACGACAATGCAAAACTCAACGATATTGCTCTGGTGTTCCCTTGATCTCTCCTTCTCCCAGAGTGACCCTCTAAAGTTTAGGCCCCAACATCAATCACCTCATTAAAAACAAATAGCACATAAACAAACTGGAAGATTGGAGTCATTCTTCTGCTTCCCCCCATTGTTTTTATGTCCTGTTCTGATTTGATGCATTTAGACATTATATACATTGAGATGCTACGAACTAGATGTGCCCAGATTCTTTTATTCTTAAAATTCCACATAGAACAGATTGAAATTCTGCACAGAGCTGTCGGATTGTTTTACAGCCAAACTGCTGATTAAACTGCTTGTGCATATAAAAATGTTTAAAGATGAAGGTGGTGGTCAACCTGTAAGTAGGTCATGCAGGCATCATAAATCAAACCTGTACATAGTAATGAAATCTTTTACAGTCCTCATTCTTTCATTCCCACTGAGATATATAAAAGAAATATTTTGCATTTTAATGTACAGTGATATTTTAGAAGGTTAGTTCTTTTACGAAAGCATTGTGCAATACAGCTGGAAATGGGGCACAATGCCAACCCACCACTTTCTCTGAAATCATATTCTGCCATGTGGGATGCAAAGTCTTAACATCCTGGAACCTTAAGTTTTTATATCTGGAGATTTCCCTTGTGCACCCTTTCTGCCCCTGGATAGAGATGAGAGTGTGGTTCAATTGGCAGATTATATTTTTGTATCTCTTACTTTGCTCTGTTTCTTGGGGCACCATGTAATGAAATGCTAGGGCTGTACTGTTTGTTTTAAGAATCTGAGATTATCATGTCATGTCAAAATCTGATTGGCCCATGTGTCATACATTTCTGGTAATGATATGAAATGCTAAGGTCATATTTTATAGTTTAACTGTTGGACCACACTAATGAAATTCTGGGACCACTGTGTTCTAAATTGGTGGGCCACTTAGTCATGAAATTCAGGCATCACTGTGTCATATAATGCTTGGGCCACCATTCCATGCAAACACTGGGGTCACTGTATCATAGTACTGGGGTCACTGTATCATAAAGTGCTGGAGCCAGTGTGTCATGAAATGCTGGGGTCACTGTAACAAAATTGCTGTATCATGAAGTGCTGAGGTCATTGTGTTATAAATTGGTAAGGTCACTTGTCATGAAATGTTGGGACCACTATGTCATATAATGCTCGGGCCACCATTCTATGTGATGCTGGGGCCACGGTGTCATGACATGCTGGGGTCACTATGTAACTAATGCTGGGGCCACTGTGTCATGACATGCTGGGGTCACTATGTAATTAATGCTGGGGTCACTATGTAATTAATGCTGGGGCCACTGTGTCATGACATGCTGGGGTCACTGTGTACTTAATGCTGGGGCCACTATGTAATTAATGCTGGGGCCACTGTGTCATGACATGCTGGGGTCACTTTGTAATTAATGCTGGGCCACTGTGTCATGACATGCTGGGGTCACTATGTAACTAATGCTGGGGCCACTGTGTCATGACATGCTTGGGTCACTATGTAACTAATGCTGGGGCCACTGTGTCATGACATGCTGAGGTCACTATGTAACTAATGCTGGGGCCACTGTGTCCTGACATGCTGGGGTCACTATGTAACTAATGCTGGGGCCACTGTGTCATGACATGCTGGGGTCACTATGTAATTAATGCTGGGGTCACAATGTAATTAATGCTGGGGCCACTGTGTCATGACATGCTGGGGTCACTGTGTAATTAATGCTGGGGCCACTGTGTAATTAATGCTGGGGCCACTGTGTCATGACATGCTGGGGTCACTTTGTAATTAATGCTGGGCCACTGTGTCATGACATGCTGGGGTCACTATGTAACTAATGCTGGGGCCACTGTGTCATGACATGCTGGGGTCACTATGTAACTAATGCTGGGGCCACTGTGTCCTGACATGCTGGGGTCACTATGTAATTAATGCTGGGGCCACTGTGTCATGACATGCTGGGGTCACTATGTAAGTAATGCTGGGGCCACTGTGTCATGACATGCTGGGGTCACTATGTAACTAATGCTGGGGCCACTGTGTCATGACATGCTGGGGTCACTATGTAACTAATGCTGGGGCCACTGTGTCCTGACATGCTGGGGCCACTGTGTCCTGACATGCTGGGGCCACTGTGTCCTGACATGCTGGGGTCACTATGTAACTAATGCTGGGGCCACTGTGTCCTGACATGCTGGGGTCACTATGTAATTAATGCTGGGGCCACTGTGTCATGACATGCTGGAGTCACTATGTAATTAATGCTGGGGCCACTGTGTCATGACATGCTGGGGTCACTATGTAATTAATGCTGGGGCCACTGTGTCATGACATGCTGGAGTCACTATGTAATTAATGCTGGGGCCACTGTGTCATGACATGCTGGGGTCACTATGTAATTAATGCTGGGGCCAGCAGTATACTAAATACAAGATGATCTGGTTGTGAACCCTGCTTTGTGTAAAACACAAACGTCATTTCTTTGTTAACTTGATCATCACTGCAGGCATTAAACACATTCTTCTAGGAACAAACACAGAAACAGCAGTATGTCTGGCCTCCTGATGTATAATTAAACTCTAATATTTTCAAACCAATATTGCACAATTGTCTCCATATGTTATATAACAGTAAGACAACTGGTGCTTTCAAGGAAAACCCCCATTAGGCTGGTATGATATATTTCAGAACACTGGTCTAGTTTGTGGGGCAATGGGTGAGTTGTGTGAAAGGTTTATATAGTATAACACAAGATCAGGGGCACAGTGAGAAACTTTCCTCAGATTGCAGCTCCCCACAAGTTACCATGGATGGCAAAAAGCTGCTCCTTGTAAATTTGGGTATAAAACTGAAATTTCAGCTCTTATAGTGTAGAGTGGTGCAACTATAGAGGAAGCAGACACTGCAGTTGTGGGAATGCCCCTGGGGGGGGCTGCTGTGCACATCGGGCCCCTCTGAAGATTTTTGCAAGGGGTCCTGGCACACTTTTGTTACGCCACTACCCCCTTGACGTGCTGATGACTGAATTTTTGACTATGGCGGGGTCCCAGAAACACAAGATGAACATTATGAAAAGAGTAGTTGCAAGAAATAGTAGTTGAGAATATAGCGTGAATATAGTCTTCCACAAATTGTGAATAGCATTTTAGTCTACACAGCAATATTACTTTTCTTATATCATCGCCCTTATTTATTATTGGCTTTGGATGTAAGTGCTAGAGCACTAAGGGGCAAATAATTGCAACCTTTATTCAGAAAGCACTTGTACCTGGGGCATACCTATACTCTGCACATTGTGCCTGGGGCATGCCTATACTCTGCACATTGTGCCAGGGGCATGCCTATACTCTGCACATTGTACCTGGGGCATACCTATACTCTGCACATTGTGCCTGGGGCATACCTATACTCTGCACATTGTACCTGGGGCATACCTATACTCTGCACATTGTGCCTGGGGCATACCTATACTCTGCACATTGTGCCTGGGGCATACCTATACTCTGCACATTGTGCCTGGGGCATACCTATACTCTGCACATTGTGCCTGGGGCATACCTATACTCTGCGCATTGTGCCTTGGGCATACCTATACTCTGCACATTGTACCTGGGGCATACCTATACTCTGCACATTGTGCCTGGGGCATACCTATACTCTGCACATTGTGCCTGGGGCATACCTATACTCTGCACATTGTACCTGGGGCATACCTATACTCTGCACATTGTACCTGGGGCATACCTATACTCTGCACATTGTGCCTGGGGCATACCTATACTCTGCACATTGTACCTGGGGCATACCTATACTCTGCACATTGTGCCTGGGGCATACCTATACTCTGCACATTGTGCCTGGGGCATACCTATACTCTGCACATTGTACCTGGGGCATACCTATACTCTGCACATTGTGCCTGGGGCATACCTATACTCTGCACATTGTGCCTGGGGCATACCTATACTCTGCACATTGTACCTGGGGCATACCTATACTCTGCACATTGTGCCTGGGGCATACCTATACTCTGCGCATTGTGCCTGGGGCATACCTATACTCTGCACATTGTGCCTGGGGCATACCTATACTCTGCACATTGTGCCTGGGGCATACCTATACTCTGCACATTGTGCCTGGGGCATACCTATACTCTGCGCATTGTGCCTTGGGCATTAAAAACCCAGCATGAGGTGCAAAGAGTGCAAGCTATCAGGCACAACAGCCCTGATTTTACATCCTGGTACAGGACAAGGGTCTGCACTGACAGGCTTTAATGTCCCGTATACATCAGTGTGCCATATGAGCTATTCTAAAACCTGCCTGAGATATTGCAATATGTAACACACATTACCATGTTTATAAATGCAGGATATTATTTATCACTAAATGTGAGAATCAAACAAAGATTCACTGGAGGTCTGCGGCCACCCACACTGTTATCTTAGACTTTGTCACATATTTGGAAAGATTTACATATTTGGAAATAAAGCAGTTCTTAATTAGTGTCACGGTTCTTGATGCTGCAGCATGATTAATCGCCATACAGGATATTCTTTGGCTGTGATGGCTGCCAAGTGAACTCCAGAACATAATGTACATCTTTATAAATCAGACAGCAGTGAAAGAGAGCAGTCTGCACCAATCAGGACTCACACAAAATGGGAAGATTCAAGCCCAAAGAAAAGGAGCCTTAATCTGGAACAATGAAGGTACAGGTACATCTAATTGTTCATCTTCTCAGGCTTTGGCTGCATCCTTATCTTCTATCCTCCTAGATTAGAGCTTCTTTTCTCCCAAGGCTTCCATCAAAGTACTTCTTCACAATATCATGCAGATTGGGTTTTCTTCTCTTAACCTGCAGACACCTCTCTCCAGGATCTTCTCCCCAGAGAGTATCCTGTCTTTTATCAATAGATATCTCTTCAGTAGCTTACCGAGTGAAGCAATGGACTTCAAATCCCAGCATACTTTAACAAATTATCAAAGGTTAATGCATGCTGGGAGCTATAGTTTGGCAAAATTGGGGTTGTATTCTTACAGCAATATTGCTGGTTAAAACTTTTCCTCATCTGTCCAGAGCCAGAGGCCTTATTAAACAGTAATATAATTCTATAATGTGAATGTTACCTGAGCTTTTCCTGAAAATGTTCCTTGTTCCTGCAACTGGAGCTGGGAGCTTACACACTAAACATGCCTCCCGACGAGTTACAGTGTTATACCATGAAGCCAAAATTACACAAAATCCCATGTAAGATAAAAGCTAGATGCCTGCCAGTGCTGGTAAAGTGAAGTCTCTTCCATCTGTGCTTATCTGTCGTTAAAGACCCCGGGGGTAACAAGTGAAAGAGAACTAAAGTTCAATGTTGACAAGTGCAAAGTTATGCACTTTGGTAGGAATAATATAAACGCGAACTATCTACTGAATGGTAGTGTGTTGGGGGCATCCTTAATGGAGAAGGATCTAAGGGTTTTTGTAGATCACAAGTTGTCTAATTCCAGGCAGTGTCATTCTGTGGCTACAGCAAATAAAGTGCTGTCTTGTATAAAAAAGGGCATTGACTCAAGGGATGAGGACATATTTTTGCCGCTTTATAGGTCCCTGGTAAGGCCTCACCTTGAGTATGCAGTGCAGTTTTGGGCTCCAGTCCTTAAGAAGGATATTAATGAGCTGGAGAGAGTGCAGAGACTGCAACTAAACTGGTTAAGGGGATGGAAGATTTAAGCTATGAGGTTAGACTGTCGAGGTTGGGGTTGTTTTCTCTGGAAAAGAGGCGCTTGCGAGGGGACATGATTACTCTGTACAAGTACATTAGAGAGGATTATAGGCAGTTGGGGGATGTTCTTTTTTCCCATAAAAACAATCAATACACCAGAGGTCACCCCTATAGATTAGAGGAATGGAGCTTCCATTTGAAGCAGCGTAGGTGGTTTTTCACGGTGAGGGCAGTGAGGTTGGGGAATGCCCTTCCTAGTGATGTGGTAATGGCAGACTCTGTTAATGCCTTTAAGAGGGGCCTGGATGAGTTCTTGAACAAGCAGAATATCCAAGGCTATTGTGATACTAATATCTACAGTTAGTATTAATGGTTGTATATATATAGTTTATGTATGTGAGTGTATAGATTGGTTAGTATAGGCTGTGTGCTGGGTTTACTCGGATGGGTTGAACTTGATGGACAGTGGTCTTTTTTCAACCCTATGTAACTATGTAACTATAACTATGTAAAGGGAACAAGAGTGTGCTCCTTAGTGCTTATTTCTAGAGCCCTTGGGCTCCCATTGACACTGCTCTCTTCACTGCTCCCGAATGAAAAATGTGGTGATCTGTGAAGAGCACAACATCAGGATTTGGATTGGGGGTAAGGACAGAGCCCTGATGCAGGCTGTGCATCCTACCACTTCTACCTTGTGCCTTAGAATGATGTGCAAGGTAGGGGCAGGAGGGGAGGACGCCTACATGCCTTCCCCCCACACACCCCTTTGATCCATATCCTATATGTAGGCCACACTAGATTCAAATTGAGCCCAGAGGCCTGCGGTTATTCCCCCATGCAGTGGGCAAAGTGCAGAAAAATGACTGATTGCGGCCTTACACGGGCATTGTAAATGACCCTTAACTTCTTGGCCAGTTGAATTCTTATTGGTAAAGTCTCTTGCATCTATAATTCTTATAAAAATAGGAGATGCTGTGGGACAGTATTATGGAGTATTTACACCTCTGCTAATAATATAATCATGCTGTTTATCTTGCCGATATCAAGCCGATATCAGATGATAAATGCTGTTCTGTGGACATAGCTTTAACAAATACGTTAAATGTCTTAATTGATAATGACATAAACAAAGAACAGGAAAACATTCGGTCGATAGATTGAACATTTTATTCTACTTTTGGAAGAATTAATCTCTGTAAATGTCGGTATCATTGTTTTTTATCTCCAGAACAGCAATTTAAATAGAATTACTTGGGAAGAAAACTCAATATTCCAATGCTGAACTAACAAATAATTAGCAGGATGTAATTTTTAACATGTCAGTGATGATACCTGTATATCCAAAAGCTTTATAATGAATGGTTATTGAATGGATACTCTCTGTCACTGTAGACCACTGTAGCCTCAACTTGTCCTACTGAATTGGGCTTAGTGTACAGGGATGTTTATGTTGCCACAGTTATGTGATGGGTCTATCTATCAATAAGAATCAATCCATCCCTAAAGTACCTTTCCTTGATGAAAGCAGCTCTCCCTGCATAGCAGGCTCTCTCTAAAAAGTAGTATATTTGGAATAGCTCTCAGCAGGATTATAAACCCAGTGTCAGAATGGGGTGCCAGGGGCACATCAGAAAACCTTAGACCATAGGCCTCTCCTCATTGCTTTTCTTCTCATCCTTGGCATCCTTATTCCCCTAGCTATTCTTCTTGCTACTATCATCTAGCCTTCTCTTCATGGTTCCTCTTTATTCTTCTTTTCTGTATGAGAACATAGGCATACAAGATGCAATGGAGCAGAAGGGCCCACTGACACCTGGGCCCACAGCTTGCATCTAGAGCTTATTGAAGTGCAGCCCATGTTCTCTGCCATAGAGGGTGGGTTAATGTGTTCCCTTGTAAGGTCTGTAACAATACAGTGTTTATAGCTGCTATAAGTGATATAACTGTGTAATGCTAGAGGTCAGATTCCCTGACTTGTCAGCCGATGCCATTCTGTGATGAGTTACTCAGTGTTACTCAAACATTGCTCTAGAAAAAGCCCTACCATTTCACGAGTGTCCCTCTGGTACAGAATTGCAGTTGTACAGCCATGCAGCCTGTCAGCTGGGATTTGTTTCTAGGACACTGCACCCAGAAATAGCAGAGATGTCAAAAGGTTTCTGCTCTTAATACCAGGAATGTCTTCATGCAAAACATGAATGCACGGGGAGCTGGAAAGGCCACTAAATCATATTGTTATGTCACTGCGTCAAGAGACTCAACATGCTTCTTCGCTTGTAATGGACACTGGGACTGTATGTGCTCCAACAGAAAGATTCCAGAGACATTTTTATTATTTATCCATCTAACTGTGCAGAGAGCTCAATTCTGACAGGTGAAAAAGTCTGCGCTATTAGATGTCATCATGCTGGTCCTTTAGTACCAGTACATATACGTCTGTTTTGTCTGAGATTAAATAGCAAATAATCTCATAAAGGGACAGATAAGATGTCAGTTCTGTAACAAAATGCATTATTTCCATACAGTGGGTAGAGTTTATATATATAAACTAGTGCAAAGTAGGGATAACGGTGCCATACACTATGGATTTATCCCAAAATTGTGATTGCTGCTAAATTTGCACATGCCGCAATTTGTGCCTGATATGTCAATCCTTGCGCAAAATAAAGGTGATTTATGACGTCCCCAGGCAGGAGTACAAGAGCCCCCACCTTAGGCTATGGGCGTGCGTGGCTGTTTATGGTTAGCAATTTAAAGAGAGCAATTCTGCACCCATTTTTATGCCAATCACTATGACTATTGATTACAAGTGAGCCTGGCAATGCTCAGTACAAAGTGTGCTGTGAGCATAGAATTTTGATGCCTATGTCTAGACCCTGTGAGAAAGAAAACAAACATTCTGTTTACTAAAATAGAAAATCAGGTAGAGAACGAACTGTAATCCAGATTATCTATAAAAGGTTGCTTAAATCAACCAGAAGTGTTGAATAATTTTAAAAAATGTTTCAACAAATACAGTTTATACAGTTCATCCCAGTGGCAGGAAATTCCCCAGTATTTGCTATGAAATGGGGACATTTTTTTCTGCCAATGTAATTTATCTGATAGAGAAGCACCCATAACTACCACTACTGCTCCACAATCCACTTGGATGGAAAATCAACAGGGCCTCAGGGTAAAGATGTTGGAATAGCCCTGGATATTATTACTAAGCATGTTACTACTCTGCAAGTTCAGCTCATTTAGATGTAGCATTACTAAAGGTGGCCATACACGTTAAGATCCGCTCGCTTGGAAGTTTGGTCCAGAATTGTTGACTTATAGTTGAAGCTCTTTGTGATTTAGGTACAGGGGAATTTGTTTATCTTGCACAGTGCCATTGACAGAAATCAGACTAAGCCTATGAGCCAGTAGTCATTGCTTCTGCCATCTCCAAAGCCATAATAAGGTTTAATGACTGTAAGTACTAAGTTCTCTTTAGAAAGCTGATTACTGATGCGGAATTGTGGGTGGAAAAATAATCCTTTATTTAGATACTCCTAAACACACACACAGTACATGTGTATGGTGCCATTAATTACTTGGGATCAACATTTAGCAGCAACAAACTGATCACTGCAATAATGAATTCTCAGAAAGTTTAATGGAAAATGCTTCTTCATATTCATACGCTGCTTAATGGTGTTGCGCCCACATAGGCATGCACATGGCCGTGCCTTGCTTCTGTGCACAAAGACAAGAGCAGCAAATCAAGCAGAGACACCGCAACCTCTTACCCCCCCCCCCCCAAACATACAGTCATACAGGAGTGGGGGTTACTGTGTGGATCTGCACAGAATGACATGTAGATGGTGTAGGCAGCAAGATAGCTCATTGGACCCAACAGGTTTCTTTGGCAGGTTAGTCAGGAATCATGCAACTGAGCCTGAAAAGTATCACACAAACATATTATACACAAAAGTACAACAACATAAAAAACATATTGAAAATATATAAAAATTAGGAGAATAACAATAATCCAAAGCCTGCTATTTTTTAACCATATGTTGGTCCAGAAATATATTAGCTATCCACCCCATCCACATGTACTATCATTCAACAAAACGCAAATCCACAAGTGCAGCTGTGGTCCCCTGAGTTCCCAATCAACTTTTTATATGTTGATGGCCCGACTGTAACTTATTATATGTTTATATGTTACAATAGGGGTACATTATTCTCTAGTCTAGAGAATAGTCTAGTCTATAGTCTAGAGTTTGGTCATTTTCCAGTTGACCAAACTGTAAATTATATCCTTATAAATAGTATAATAATACTATATAATACCTATAGGTCCAATCGGCCTAAGTCTGGCCCTGGAGAGAGGAGGTGAGGAAAGGGTTGTTGAGAAGCAGGACCAAGAGAGAGAGCTTACTGTAGACTAACACTTCAATACAGAGAGCTGTAACTTAAGTAATAAGTAATAATGCACTAAAATGTATATAAGATACAGTAGAAGGTACATTATCCACTATGCATAAATACATATTCGCCAGTACTTGTGATATATATCATGTTGCCAATAAATTTCAGGCATTCATGGTTATTTTATCTATATCAGATGTCACAGATTAGCTAAATCTGTATATAAACTACACAGCCAAAAGAAATGTTAAATATTGCCCAGTATTCACAACTGATCCCTGCAGTTTGTACATAAAGACAGCTGTGCAACAGATGCAGGCATTACCATATATCATTTTTTAATATAAATATTGTATATCATTCTACAAATCATACTCATCTCATAGAAGTCTTTCCAAACTGTTAAAACAAATCAAATATGGTTAAAATGATCCGTACAATAGGAAAATATTCTGTGTCATGGGGGAGAAGGTTAAAGTTTAGCGAGAGTGCAACAGTGCCAGGTTATATGTTACTGAGCGACACTTTCCTTTATACTGACCGGCTGCATAATATCTAATTCTTTAGCCTGCAGGTAAGTGGTCTGTGTCTGGCTTTGGCCTCATTTTAACACCCCAAAATATGAAACTTACACAGATCTGGGATCTGTTATCTGGACACCTTTTACCTAGAAAGCTCTAAAATACAGCGATGCCATTTACCATAGCACACTATTTAAAGAAACAGTTCTTCAGTTTTGGCTAAATTGTTTGTTCTCCTTAATACTAACAGAACGCCAGGTACTTGATCTAAACTAAGCTAATTGCATGTGGATAGCAAATCAATCTTGTCTGTTTTATAACCTTGTATATCAAAGGTGAAGACACACTGAGCTACTTAGTGGCAGCTACGGTTACTTAAAGGAACAGTAACACCAAAAAATTCAAGTGTATAAAAGAAATTCCAATATATTGTACTGTTGCCCTGCACTGGTACAACTGGTGTGTTTGCCTCAGAAACACTACTATAGTTTATATAAAGAATGCAGCTGTGTAGCCATGGGGGCAGCCATTCAAAGGAGAAAAGGCACAGGCACATAGCAGATAACAGATAAAACACAACTGTATTCTACAGAGCTTATCCATTATCTGCTAAGTAACCTGTGCCTTTTCGCCTTTTTTCCAGCTTGAATGGCTGCCCCCATGGCTACACAGCAGGGTATCTATATAAACTGTAGTAGGGTTCCTGAAGCAAACACACAACTTTTACCAGTGCAGGGCAACAGTACATATATTTCATTTACTTTAAAAAGCTTTAATCTTTTGGTGTTACTGTTCCTTTAATGCCAGAAAATATCCTGCCATAGACAATACTGAGAATTGCCTCTGCTAAAACACACATAGAGATGACAGTAAATGATCAGCATTGTCTATTTAGTAGTCGCGACAAGTAGCTGATGCTAGTAGCTCTGTGTGTCTTCACCCTAAAACTGATGTGTTTGCTACAGAAATGCTACTATAGTGTATATAAATAACAGAAAAGCTCTGTAGAGTAATAATGGTGTTTTATCTTTTATCTGCTATGTAACCTGTGCCTTTTCTCTATTGAATGGCTGCCCCCATGGCTACACAGCAGCTTATTCATATAAAATATAGTAGTCTTTTTGAGGCAAACACACAGCCTTTTTTACTTTCACATTTTTGGTTTTACTATTTTCTCAATACATAGTTTGTTCACTTATTTTCCTGAATCTTCAGCAGTGGAAACACATTTTCCTCAAGCCTAGACTTTTTCATTCAGACAAACCGTGCAAATTCTAACAAGCAGAATATAGTTTGGCATTAGCAATGCAGAAATAACAGGCCCGAATCTGTGCTGAGGCCACAAAGGCCCGGGTCTATGGCGGCCTTAATTCAGGGGCAGCATGCCGCCAAGCTCATGTAAATTTTGCTCCTATACGTAGCACTGACAACGGGATGCGCAGAAAACTTCAGTGCGTCCCGCACATGCACGAGATACGAGGGGGGGGGGTAGGTGGAGAAGGGGGCCAGCCTATGGGCGCCCTGTAGTGAAATCCGGCGCTGACTATTAATGAGTGCATACACTGAGACATCTGTTACAGTTACTGGTTTGTTCAGAAAGGTATTACAAAGTATACACAGTGCTGGGCTGGGGTGCCGAGGACCAACCAGAAAACCTTAGAGCACACACTCTTCAAATGAGTTTTCCTCTTATCTTTATTCACCTATAATATTTGCTTGAATATTTGCTTGAAATACACTCATCTAGCTTTCCTGTCCCTCCATTTCTTCTCTGTTTTTGCTCATAAGGAAATGAGAAATTGATGAGTAAGAAATAGGGCCCAATGACAGCTTGGCCTGCTGGCAGTTTTCCTGGTACCTTGATAAGCTACTCCGTTACTGAGGGGTGGTTCTATGCAAATTTGAAGGGTTTTTTTTGCCACAATTCAATCACAGAAAAAAAAAAGATTCATGATGTTTGGACGCATTTGCATCCAGAAGCACAGAGGGAAACTTGCACTTTTTCCTGTAGCACATCACTTATTGATGCAGCACCCTGTGTCAATAGACACTGCATAATTGTGTGCGCACACACGCACACACACACGCACACACACACGCACTAGTAAGAGAAACAACATGGTAAGGGATCCCAGAAATGACTCTCTGCTCAAGAAAGCAGTAAAGAACAGGGCTCCCTTGTGCCAAAGTGCCCTACACATTGCTCCCTATTCTGCAATGCAGATGTAACCAGTATATCAGCATATGTGCATGTTTATACAAGGAACAAGCAGCTTACTGAATAGTACTCTGACTGGTGCAATTCTGGGCTGATGTTTGTGTCTAGCACTGCACAATATGATCATAAATAAGACTATTTTTCCTCTACTACTGTCTGCCTTTATAGGTCCTGCCCATCATGGTTATCACCGATGTTATCAGACTTCACAAAGGGCTACTACATGACATGTTATATTGCCTTAAAGTGGCCATACACGGGCCGATTGTAGCCGCCGATATTGGTCCCCTAGACCAATTCGTCAGCTTATTGGCCCGTGTAGGGGGACAAACGATGGGCCTGCCCGACCGACATCTGGCCTGAAATTGGCCAGATATCAAACGGGCAGGTTAAAAATTTTTGTCAATCGGGGACCGCATCAGCTCGTTGACTGCGCCTATTACTGATGTTCTAATAATTCCGAATCAGCCTAAATTCACCCAATATTCCCCACTCACTTGGTACATCTGTACGTGTATGGCCACCTTTAGACATTGAGGATCTCCTGTAGTATTTCCCTATATTTTACTATATCCATACTTTCTTCTTTCTTTTTTTTACAGTAAAGCAACTTAAAGCAGCCATGCATTATGTGGCACCATACATCACCGCGCATATGGTATTTATGAAAAGCCAGCAGCACCTATGGCTTTTAATTTAAACCTTGGTAATATATGCTCTTCCCAAAAAATCTTTTCCCAAACATAATAACTGTTGCGATGTGAGAAAAGATTCCATGGTCATGTAAGAGTTGCTCAAGAACTAATAGGTTAATGTCTTACAATGGCCCACCAACATGACCCAACTGAAACACAATGGAGCAGGTCTGCCTGGAAGAACTAGACCAAATCACTACAAACCCACTAAATACCCCTTACATACTTACCCCAGATCAAAATGTTACTGTGATTTGATATTCAGTAAAATGGTGTGTGAATATTTGGCAAGATTGTATAGTATTTATTGTGCCATGGGGTTTTAGGATGATTGCAGCTGTAGTATATCAGTCTAATGGTACTGTGCTTGTTTATTATGCATCTCAGGGTTTCCTTTCAAGCCATTTTGTGGTGTTTGTTGCATTAGCGCCTAATAGCTTCGCTATATTGTGGCATTATGTCTCTAGATCATAGAGAGGTGAGGAAGTCATTAAAATGAGCTCCCGGGAGAGACACTCGGAGGTTCCCTTACTGACAGGCACATAGTTAGCTCCAGCTAAATGGACAGGCAGCGCAGCTGAAACAGGAGATCAGCTCAAGCTGAATGAAGGATAGCAGCTGCTATGTTTATATATGTTACGTAGAAAGCAATGGATCAGGACCCTCTATCCCCCATACCTATATATATGGTAGCTCATGTACAGGGTGGGGTATTGCAAGTCTTTACTGGGACCCCCTACCCCAGCCCTCCCTATCAGGATATCCCTGATGTACATAATGAAACTATCTGCAACTGTTATACTATCAAATCCTTTCTATTGTTTTAGTCCAAGAAACCCCTCTGATTTTGGGGGCTCACAGTAAATGCCCTTACTGTATTCCCATAAAACCGGCCCTGCAAAACTGGATCTCATTTTCAAAAAATAGGTGGAATTATTTAAAATTTTCACACAAAAAAAACTTTATTGAAACCAATTCAACAATGTATATTCTGCTGACCTAAAATCTTATTATAGAATTTGCCAATGAGTATGCTGAGTCCCAGCACAATGTCAGCCATCTTGCAGTTATCTTACATACAGAGATTATTATCATACCTCCAAACTGTCCCGCTTTACGCGGGACAGTCCCGATTTTGCCACCCTGTTCCGCAGTCCCGGATAGGGCGGATCTGTCCCGCTTTCTAAAGTTCTCTGAGGGCGGGTGGTTGTAGGAGCAGGGGGAGCCACAGAAAGCAGGGGGATGCTGGGGAGGACACTGGAGGAAGGTAAGGGGCAGCTGGAGGACGCTGGGAGGCAGCTGGAGGAAGGTAAGGGGCAGCTGGATGTTGGGTGGATGCTGGGGGGAGCTGGAGGATGTTGGGAGGATGCTGGGGGAGCTGGAAGATGTTGGGGAGGATGCTGGGGGAGCTGGAAGATGTTGGGTGGATGCTGGGGGGAGCTGGAGGATGTTGGGTGGATGCTGGGGGGAGCTGGAGGATGTAGGGGAGGATGCTGGGGGGAGCTGGAGGATGTTGGGTGGATGCTGGGGGGAGCTGAAGGATGTTGGGGAGGATGCTGCAGTGGGGAGCAGCCCATAGTATGGGGACACTGTGGGAGGACCAGCAATGTTTTAGGGGGTCCCTGCTCTAGCACCAATGCTATGACCATGACCCTGGCTACCAATATCTGTCATGAGTCTGCCATGATATACAGGTGCCACAGTGCATAATGAAATCCTTAGGGCCACAATATGTCATAATATGATTGGGGCCACGGTGTCTGTCTTCTGGTGCACTTTGTGTATGTTATGCTTTTCAGGTGTGGTTTTGTAAAATGGGCCTGTTTGGGGGGGGTGTGGCCATAAAGTGGCCGTGGCCTAAAAATTTTTGCCGCGATGCACGCACCATATATTTTTGTCCCTCCTTCTGCTTTTCAAATGTTGGGAGGTATGTATTATGTCACTCTATAATCAGACATGGGGACAAAGGACAGACTTGTTCAGTGCTAGGAAAACTGCCGTGCAAGCATATAGGAAAACATGGCTGCCTGCAATGGAATGGAATGGTGGGGGTAAATTTTTAAAAAAAAATAGTATTGTGTACCACATGCAGAGTGCTGGCTCTATTAGCCTTAACCTCTAGTGAGGGAATAAGAAATAGTCAAAGCAGAGGTTCCAACATCCAAAAATGTTATTATTCTCTAGAATGCTTTTATGCTTGTATTCAACTGCAAATCTCTATACCCTTTCTGTGGTAAAACTTCAGGGTCCCATGTGAAACCAGTATGTCTCTCTTTCTAGATATTCTCTCTGGCACTAATGCAAGAAACCCATATTGGGCACCCCTTTAAATAATTAGTCAGGTCTCCCCCAGGGATGAGTGTGGGGTGAGCGATGGCACGGGGAGCAGGTGTGGATCAGGTTGGGTTGTTGGGGCCCAACAAGTTTCTCCATGTGTCCCACCAGCCCAGTTTGACCCTGCCTTTCTGTATGTTTTTGGAGTGTGGGTGGAAAGCAGAGTATCCAGAGCAAAAGTGCAAAGAGCAAAGTGTGGAGACACAGGGAGAACCCACAAACTCCATGTACAATGAAACCCCTAGCACTGCTAACTGCTCCCCACCATGCAAGGGTCACTACTAACCAGTGGCCAGCTTTTGTAAATAATCAAACTTGGGACAAACATAGCTTTTATACACAGCATAAATGGAAACAGACAACAAAACCTGTGAAAAAAAACTTTCCTTTTTTAACATTTTTGGTAAATTCTTTCTTTTTCTCTTTCTCTCTATTTACATACATATATATATATACACAAACCTAATTTTCTTTCATGTTTTTTTTCCTTAAATTGATATACTACTTTATGTACGGCTTTATTATAAAATCAATAGGTTTTTGTTGAATCGGAGGGAGTTCTTTGCTTTCTCCTCTAAATCTCCTTTCATGAATGTGAGGTCTAATTTGTTTTCTGAAATGTCAGTATCTCAACATGAGCCGTTTCCAGACATGATCACCTGCTGTTTGCCGTATCCTCACTCTTCTGCAAAGCTCATTTATATGAAACATTGCTAACAGCTTCTACTTAAATGCCAGTTTTCAAGGTAGAATGTATCTAATTTAAAAATGTCCAGGCTGTAAAGAGCAAGAGGGGAACACGTTCCTTTACGTATAAATGAAGAGTGTGAAAAAGTCTTGTAGTTGTTTCCAGAACATGTAGGTACAAAGCAAGTTACCCATCTCAACATATGGTGAATGTTTTGCATGCAGTATATGAAGAACCAGAATACAAGCTGAGAGACTATTACACTGCTGAAAATACTCTTAATAAATGGATCTACATTGTCAAAGTGCTCTAATTGGGGAACCACCTTCTAAAGGCATCTAGCCAATTAAATGCATGGATCTAGGCATGGAGCCAGTTCTAGGGCACCTCATACATCTTATTATGCGTTGGACATCAGTAAGTGGGTAGTTCTTACATTGGGTGACTTGTTTATTCCAGAGCAATACCTACCTACCAGTAGTAGCCTATACAGTCAGCGTGCTTTAGTGAATGGGAAGTGGCAGAGCCAACCATTTCAGTTGTCAGAACTGTGTACTAGGAGCCTAATAGATTTAAGTTGAACACTGTGAAATGTAACATACAATATAGTATATAATATACAAGAGCTAAATAAAGCAGACCAAATAAAACAATTTCTATAGATACATAATTTATTTAGATTTAAAGTAAAAGCCACCACCCAGTTTGACCTCTCTGTATATCCATCAGCATCACTACCCCTCAGTAGCCTATATATATATATATATATATACAAACACAAAACGGATAGGCACTCACGAATAAGGAGGACCGCTTCACACAGGATTTATAAACATAAAGGTTTTTTATTTAAGGCAAAATAACAAAGACTGACGTTTCGGCTGGAATACCAGCCTTTCTCAAAGTTACAAACAGCGTTGTGAGACAAGCCTAAATACAAACTGTGGCGGGAACTTACACTAGTGACGTGAGGATGTGACGTCAGTGTTCCTGCAATCTCTGTTCTCTTTCGATACTTACTTTCTTTGACTTTTGGACATCTATAGTCCTCTCTATATGGGAAAACAATGTGCACTCTTTCGGTGTCTTTTATGATTGCTACTTCTGTATGTTTTACCCTCCGCAACTAATTGAAATAGAGTAAGCTGACAAGTGTAGTTCGGCTTTGACTGTTACCATGCACGCCTGTCCTAACAACGGGTGGTGATCAATGCACCACTGATAGCTATCGAGGGATGATTTTACAATTTTTTATTCTTATGTGTTATTGTTAGAGATGTAGCGAACTGTTCGCCGGCGAACTAATTCGCGCGAACATCGGGTGTTCGCAAGTCCGCAAATTCGCGAACTTTTCGTGATGTTCGCAATTTGGGTTCGCCGGCACCGAAAAAATCGCAAAACTTACGATAACGGTACGAATGCTCCGAAAAAGTCGCAAAACTTACGATAACGTTACGAAAGCTCCGAAAAAGTCGCAAAACTTACGATAACGTTATGAAAGCTCCGAAAAAGTCGCAAAACTTACGATAACGGTACGAATGCTCCGAAAAAGTCGCAAAACTTACGATAACGGTACGAATGCTCCGAAAAAGTCGCAAAACTTACGATAACGTTACGAAAGCTCCGAAAAAGTCGCAAAACTTACGATAACGTTACGAAAGATCCGAAAAAGTCGCAAAACTTACGATAACGGTACGAAAGCTCCGAAAAAGTCGCAAAACTTACGATAACTTTACGAAAGCGCCGGAAAATAAGAAAAAGTCGCAAAATTACCGATCATTACGAAAAACGGCGTGTGTCAATTTTTCAGAGGTTTTTGCCCTTGATCCCCCTCCTGCATGCCACTGTCCAGGTCGTGGCACCCTTTAAACAACTTTAAAATCACTTTTCTGGGCAGAAATGGTTTTTATAGGTTTTAAAGTTCGCCTTCCCATTGAAGTCTATGGGGTTCGCAAAGTTCGCGAATATTCGCAATTTTCGGCGGAAGTTCGCGAACAGGTTCGCAAACTTTTTTTTTGAGGTTCGCTACATCCCTAGTTATTGTACTCTGTTTCATTTTCTCTTATATTGTGGGTTTTTGGTTGCACAATTTACACAAAAATTTTTTTGTTAGTAAAGACAACTTTCGTGTGGGTTTTTTAGGAACACTGACGTCACATCCTCACGTCACTAGTGTAAGTTCCCGCCACAGTTTGTATTTAGGCTTGTCTCACAACGCTGTTTGTAACTTTGAGAAAGGCTGGTATTCCAGCCGAAACGTCAGTCTTTGTTATTTTGCCTCAAATAAAAAACCTTTATGTTTATAAGTCCTGTGTGAAGCGGTCCTGCTCTCTACGTATATATATATATATATATACAGCAATAAGGACATATATAGGATATTAAGACATTCTGTGCATTAAGCTACCAAGATATGCCCTTCGGGGATTGTTTGTCCATATATTGCAATATCCTTCAAGCTGGCCAACTACATCAAAGTCATCCCTTCTGGCCAGTCCTACACTTACTTCAATCTGATTCAAGAATTCTACTGCTTCATTATACATTTTTCACAGGGACCAAATTTTACCTGCAATTTGCTTGCTTTCAAGGTTAAAACCCGCAAATGGTTTATTGGCTCCACTGGGGTCACCTGACTGTAGTTGTGAAGGGTGGGAGCTACAACATGGAGCTGGCCACTGCTCCTGTATAAACTATAGCAATAAACTATATATAAATATATATATATATATGTATATATATAGAACACAAACACATCCACCCTTCATGTGCACAATAAATTGTTTATATTATTAGGGAAGTCTTTATATCATAGTTGCATCTTCTTATGCAATGTGTGTGTGTATATATATATATATATATATATATATATATATATATGTGTGTGTGTGTGTGTAGTATAAAAATATGAACAAAAAATTTCTGTAAGTGAATGGGTTAGTCATGAAATTGCTATGTGTGCAGTTTTGTGCCCCCTGTGCCATTCTCCTTGCAACACCCACCCTTAAGTAATCCAAGAACAAAGAACAAAATCTATCTGAAAATGCCATTTGAGTGATGCAGTTTGAGGAGGAACTGATGGAACGAAAGACTCATTGACGTCTAATGACTTTTCATTTCCTTTCATTCATTTCAGTGTATTGTTCATAATTACAGTATTTGTGGTGCTTCATTTGACTTCCATATATCCCATCAAATTTACGTCAATTTTCTCATAAATAGATTCTACTTCTTTTTTTTTTATTCCAAGCTGTCTTCAGAGCAGCCAAGAATGCTGCTAATAGGCAAACAACCAGCAGTGATGATATCAAAAGCAAGTCCAAGATCAAAAACTTATGGAATCATTCATATGAGTAATTTAAAAAGAAGAGCTAAAAAAGACTAATGATGAGGGGAAAAAAATGGAAATAAAGCTCGTTACTACAGAGTGGGATGGAGTAGGCTCTACTGAGTGAGTGCTGAGTTAGAGGGAAAGGTCGTCCTGTGCTCCACTTATGTAACTGATCAGCTGAGCAAAATGTGCTTTCAAAACCTTAGTGGCAGCCAAGGATTAGAAACTGAACAGCACCCCAGAGTCATGGGTTTGTATTGAGCTCTAATACCTACATTACGGCTTTGCATGCTCTTTAGGTGAGTTCTTTACTGCTACAGCAATTCAGCTCCATCTTGATAGATAGAAGTCTGCTCCATCTGTACTTGTCGCTTGCTATAAAAGGCTGCAGAGAGGCCTGAGGTCACATAAGGAAGGCACTTCAGCCGGAATATTCCCCTGCGAGCATGATTTTAACATAAAAAATATATTAAAGGCATACTGTGCCTTCAATAAACGTTTTATTTTATGTTACAAGGCAGCTCTCAGGGGAATATTCTGGCTGGAGTGCCTTCCTTATGTGATCTTAGATATATCTGCTCCCGTGGCTAAAGGCTCAGGCAAGTGCACTTACTGTAACTGGATCAGTAACACCAAAAACTGGTAATTGAAGGTAATTAAAATACAATGTACCGTGGCCCTGCACCAGTACAACAGGTGTGATTGCCTCAGAAAGACTTCTATAGTTTATATAAATAAGCTGATGTGTAGCCATGGGGGCAGCCATTCAAGCTGGAAAAGAAGAAAAGACCCAGGTTTCATAGCAGATAATAGGTACGCTCTGGAGAATACCATGGGTGTAGCTCTTACACGGAGCCAGATGCCATTCATGGCTCTTTATAGGACTACAGACTGAATCCTCTCTGATATAAAACAGGACCTTTGTTGCCAAGAAAAAGTTAATTTGTAGGTTCTGGATCAAGAAATACAAGCTATAAATGTGAAAAGAAATCTTTGTAGTATTTGATGTTACTGGTCCTTTAGTACTGTTAGAATAAATGGAAAGATGTGTTTCAGTGGTAGGGGTAACTGAAGAAGCTGATGAAAGCTTAAAACTAATCAATAAAGTCAGTATTGAATCAAATCTTTTGAAGAAAATGTGGTATTTGGACAGGCTTTTTCAACAAAATCTTCTCCAGTGCATGATCCTTACATTATAGAAAGAACTGCTTAGGGCAATGGCTCTGATGTTGTCAAGTCAAGCCCTCCTTTGAGGTCCAGTGTTTCCTCAGCCCCTTCCCCTTAGTTCACAACAAGGTAACAGATACACTGAGAACTTTGTTGCATCAGCCATTCATTCATTGTTCCAAAAATATGTGGCGTAGCAAATAAGTGTACACTCCAATCTCATTCTATATGATCTCCAAGCTAGGATTCTAGGAGGGTCTAGGAGAGCAAGTAGGCATCTCCCCAAATCTCAGGCTGAGCCCCTTTCTGACACTAACAATATTCATTTCATTTACAAAGCATCAGTTCTGTCATGTTTATGACTGAGATACCGACCAATGTTTAATACTAATTCTTACTACAGAGGTCTGAGTTCTTGTATAAAGTGGTCATATAGCACATTTACAAAGCTCCATCTGCAATTGCAGTTCTCCGCTGTGTGACTTTATCTTGTACATGACTATTAAGGGCCGGTGCATGTGTATAGGACTTGAGTGTCCTATTCCTTCAAATGAGGCAAACTTGGGCACTTCACTCAGGGGATAAACACAGAGCAGACCATTCTGGCTGCCATTGGCTACAGGTAACCTTTCTGGTTGCACCTCTGCCAGTGGCAGTTTAGTTTCCCTTACTTTCCAAGTGGACTATGGCATCTTACGGTTCCAGTGAGGAACAAATATTTTTAGATTAAGACAAATATTTTTAGATGTGGTGAACTGCACTGTTATTGTCCTTGGCTGTTTGTAGGTTTCGCTTAAGAGCTGCATGGGTGCTATGGGTTTTTGTGGACAACATTAAGCTGGTTTCTACTCTTGCTTGCTACCAGTAGAAACTAAATTGCTATAATAACAGACAAACAAAACATTTTCTACTTCTGGCAAAAAGTGGAGAATGCAAAAATTGGCTTTAGCCAGTGACAAAGCTAAGTGAGGTAAGGCCAACAAACACTCCAATAACAATAAGTATTGAATGGCAGTATTTCAGTAACATTGACAGGGTGCTGTGCCTTAAACAGCAGGCATGACAGTTCCATGTTGGGGTCAGCAAGCCCTGAACCTTTTTAGGGTGCCTATAGCAGCCTGCAGAGTAAAACAAACCCATGGTTCATTTATCAAAACTGCAAATACTGATATGTTCATATATGCTTCATTTATTATGTAGAGCAATGGTCCCCAACCTTTTTTGCACCACGGACCGGTTTCAAGCAAGACAATTTTTGCAAGGACCAGGGATGGGGGGTGTGGCACAACTAGTGCTAGTAAAATTTTATATTATGTACTTTATTATTAGTATTATTATTATTACATACAGCTTAATAAAGTACTTTGGTCTTTGTCGTGATCAGTAGAAATCTTCCTGGGCTTTGCATAGCTATTGTCATGGCTGTGTAACGCATCAGGGAGTTGGGATCACAGGTAATTGGGACCAGAGGTGGCGCGGTTCAGCCCGGACACGGCCCGCTACCAGTCCCCGGACCAGTGGTTGGGGACCCCTGATGTAGAGCATAAAAAACATGTCTTAAAGGTCAACTATAGAGACTTGTATTCTCTATATTCTGTATTCCAGAATTAGGAAATGCAGTTTGTAGGAAATGTACTCTTTAGTAAATAATTCATAGTAGTTTGCAAAGAAAAATCAGTTTTGGTATATTTAGAAAATGAATGTAAATGGCCATTGGAAGCCTTTCTCAATAAATAATCCAGCGAATCATTGCCCGGGAACGAATGCACATATGTCAGTAGTTTGCATCTACAACAATACAGAAGTCATTACTGATAAAAGTAAGCAGCCTTTTAATGTGTAAAAATGCACTTTTATAGCATTGCCAATGTGTTGCCAATTGAGATAGGAACTATAATATGTGTTGCTATGGCTTTGTTATCTCACAACATCAGTCAGATTTATAGGAACATGACTGTGATTCCACTACTTTAAAAACAATCCATTGCAGGAAGCTATAACCTAGAACGCATTCCGTATGTTCTATTACAAAGGATAATAATATATTATTTGGCCTTTAACGTCTGATGCATTTCCTATTTTCAGCCTCAATGGGACACCATGTTTTCGTCACTGCTGCTACCACAGATAGTGGAAATTGCCTGTTATGTTGCAGATGATTTGATTGCCTTTTCACTCCTATCTGCTGAAGGCTAATTCCCTTAACACATTTGTATTTTTAGCTTTAATGAAAGATTTGTTTTTATTCTACTGCATATCATTTCAGTTTCCCATATTGCTGTTTAATTCACACGATTTTCTGTGCTTTCAGTTTTCCAATTGAATATTTTTTTTTTCTTGCTGAAACTCTTCATTTCAGTTTTTTTAATGATAGGGGACAGAATGGGAAATGACCTGATGACAGATCAAAGAGCGAAGAACAATCTGGTCTGTAAGGATTTTGGAATAGTGTTATCTTTCCAAAAATTGCATTTGTGAAGGACATGGCTAGGGGACATGGAAGGGAATATTGACACTTAAATGACATGTAGACCCCAGCTCAAAAACATATAATCAGTAAACAGCCTATTTAAAATCTTTACATACCTGTCACTCTAGTTGTTAGAAGGATAATAGTATACAATGAGGCTGCACGTCTTAGATATGCAGGGGACTGGCTATTATCTAGAAATCTTTATACAACTTAGACCAACAATTAGTAAAGAACCTTACACTAAACTACCTCTTACATACATCACCATCTAACTCCCCCCCACCATACAAATGAATCCTTTTTTCATTGATATATATATTGTGCATGGCACTCAGTCAAACGTAGACTCAATTTATCCCCACACCTTTCACTCAGGTTCAGGTTTGTGGCAAAGCCAAAAAGGCCCATGCCTAGGGTTCCCTCAGGGGAGGCATGTCGCCCAGCCGCACCCGAAGTTTACTTATGTGCTGGGCACTGGGGAGTTTGCGTGGGAGATCTCCATGTGACCTCCCCTGATCTTGTGGGAACAGTGGGGGGCCTAAGGATGGTGGCCTCTGGGTGCACGGAAGAGAAATCCGGTCCTGCTTTCACTATACACCACATGGAAGGGAAACACGGATTTCCCAGTGTGAATACAAAACCCTATTTTTGAAGAATGAAATTCAAGGCCTGTACAATAAAATATAACAGCAAACTATTATCCCCTGTGGAAATATAGAAAAATGATCCCTTTACATCCTCACATATATTCCTACAATTGCAAATCCACCACTTTGTGCCGCAAATCTTAAAAAAACGGACTCACACAGACAAACAAAGCCCATTACCCACCTGTGGAAAGATAAAACCGCAAAAAGACCAACATCATAAATTTATATGATGCAAATTTTGCATTTGTCTTATCTTACTCCAAAACAGAGATTCCAAATGGGGGCCCTCTCCTCTAATTGTCTTAGACGTTCAGCTCCGAAAGCAGACCTTCTTCATAAATTCTGAACTTGCTCTAAAATTCAATCTTTCTGGTCTGAAGTCACTCCATATTGGACGCAGGTTGTTGGAAAATCCATCCAAGCAAAAGTAACCCGGGCATTATTCAGTGATACCACTATGTATAGACATTTAACAAAATCTGAAAAACAGTTAGCAAAGAGACTGGCAGCAGCGACTCGGAAAACAGTGTTACACCAATGGCTCTAGTAAAACACTAGTAAAACAGAGGGGATATATACAGTATATGCAGTATAAATATTGTTGTGTAGGAGATATGCGCCACTTACATGGAAGGAAAATGTAGGGTTTACATGTCCTTTAACAAGACTTCATGCATAGTGCCATCAGCGTATTGCCTGTGTCAGGGATACCCTAATAATGTACTGCAAGAAAAGCATGCCATGAAAAGTGGCACTCAATGGGGCTCAAACCCCTTCAATGTGTTATTGATGTCACTGACCTTGAGAGTTGGGATTCTAAAACAACATTGCTTTAAGAACTTGACTACAATTTTTGGAATACTTTATGTCTTGATAATATGTTAAATCATGTTGGTATTTGTAGTCAAGCAACAATATGGAGAGGAGGAGAAAGAATCCCAAGTGATTAAGGGGATGCTGCAGCCTTACTATTAACCTTTGAACAACAGGAGTGGCAGGTATTTAAAGATTTCAAAGGGACTATTCACTGATTAAGGTTTTTTGTAGAGGTTTTACATGTCCTTCAAGGGACAGCTAAGCTCCACTCCTCATATACTTGACCCTTAAGATACCCATTAAATATATTCATGCATATTCCAATATTGAAATGTGAAATAATAATTTGTCAAGTATTTTTAATAAAAATCTGAATAGCGGGTAGCAACCTAAATGGTAATCTAATCAAGGTGTTTGGGAAAATCTTCTGCTTTTGACTTCTGTAGTTACCTACTGGAATATCATGATCTAACCACCTAAACAACATGACATTTAGAACATCCCCAAAGCAGGAAAACACCAAAGAGTCCAAAGAGGTAACTGTATAAATAAACCTAGGTTGTGATCTGCAATGTACTGGATAACTGCCACCCAGCAGGCACTTATCAATTTCCATTCATAATCAATTGACTTGGTTTAGAGTTTTGTTACAGCTTGAATTTTTGGTGGCACATTAGATATTTTTTATTACAACCAGGGCTATATCTGCATGGTTACTGCCATTGTTTACATTAGTTTCCTGTCCTGTCCCTGTCCACACTATATGAGTGTGCCTGAAAGGGAAATTGTACTCTCCACTTGGGCCAGTGACCTGCAGTGCCCTATGATGTAGAATCTACAGTGGCAACATGAAAAATACATAGGGCATCTCTGGATCAGTTCTGAACTATGCTGTGCCTGTGTTTACACAATGACATGTGCCATAGATCAAAGAGCTGACTACCAGCAGTGAAAGGTTAAATATTCACACAAAGTAATGACTGAAATGACAATACTATATAAATAAAAGAATATACCAATAATAATTAAGCAAAGATATAACAATCATAAGACTAAACTGGGTGTGACTAATCTTATATTAAGTGTCATATAAAAAATAACATAAAAAAGTACATTATTTTGACCATTTACAATAGTCAACTGTTTAAGATATTTATTTGACAAACTGACCCTTGGTTTGTGGGCATTACTGCTGGGAGTAGAATTTCTACCACAGCCAAACCCACAGTGTCTATGGTCTCCATGACACTTCACTATGAGTATAGTTGTCACCGTTCTGCCCACGGTTGGGTTGCTGAATTTAGCTATGGGAATATATATTTGCCGTTTAGTTTAGTAAATGAGCAACAATGACTGAAAGCTTGATTTTTTTCTTCTGGAGTAACTATTCCTTTGATTAGATCTGCCTGTTCTAAGCCATCTAGGATATCTAGATCATCAATTAGATTGGGCACAAGAACTTTCAAAATTCTATTTCACAATAACCCTTCTAATAAAACTGAATTGGAAGTGACCCAAAAAAAGCACTGATGTGAAGGATACGTTTGTTTGAATCCTAATTAAAAACAAGTTGGAAGCGAGAACCAAGGCAGGTACAGACATCAAGCAGCAGGGAAATACTTACATTTTTCTAGAACTTACTTCCTACTTGTGCTTCTGCTCTAGGAAATATATTCCATGTTTCCATCCTGTATTTCATAATAAATTCATAACAGAGAGGCATAATGAATATGTTAAACATCATTTAATAAAATTTCCATGTTACAATATTAATGTAGCAAATGTTCTTCCTACAACAGCATGCTCCCTTTGTTAAAGCTACGGAACCATGCGTATGTATGTGAGCGATCCTGAATTTACAAAGATAATTTTGGGGAGAAAAATCTAAAAGCTATCACTCGGGCTTATATACTAACACTTTTAATTGGCCCATAGCAGCCAAACAATGATTAGCTTTGGTCAGCCAGCTGCAGGTTGTACTTTGAAAGCAATATAATAATTGGTTGGCAGTAGTGATGGGCGAAATAACAATAATAATAAAGTTTTTTGGTGCGCAATATTTTCGCCATTTCACTAATTTCGCTGTTTCCAATTTTGGGCGAAGTGAAACGTCACATATTCGCTGATTACTTGTTGCCAGTGGATTTTGCAAAGTGCCTAGTATATAGTTATTGAGGTTAAAATCAAATATCTCTGCAAGTCCCGCTGAAAACAAGCACCCAAGTATCCAATGCTTCACGGTGCAGGCACATGTAGAAGTTTCTTCAAGCGTAGGGGCTTGCCAAGAATATGCTACGTGTGGCATTAGCCTTAGGCTGCAGCTTTTCCAATGTTTGGAAAAGCAAACAGAGGACTAGAAGAACCAAACAATTATAATTTATAAAACTGGTGATTTTGATATGCTTAGCAAACTGTTTAACTCAATTAGAGCAGAGGCACCCCAGGCCTCTAATTAACAGAATGATATGCAATAAACACTGGCACAATAAAGGTAAGCAATAAGGCATGTAATTACACCTGTGAGCGTTAATTGCATCCCCCCACGGTGTCCTTTGTTCCTTTATTCCATCAATGAATTGTCAGTGTCATGAAAGCATTATACAGAGGAGCTGGAGGTACCAGTTAAATTATTTTGGACAAAAGTAGAGGCCTTATATTTATTAATAAATTCTAATGATGTTATATAATATGATAATGGAACAGCAAAAAGCATCTTCCAGATTACATAGCTCCTAACATTGCAGAAACCTCCTCATTTTGCGAGGCTTGCTATTAGACTAGTAATAATGGAGCAGGGCAGCAAACGTGGGCTTGTCTGGCTCCAGCTTAATAACAGTGTTTCACTTGTGATCCTAATGACTAGTTGGGTGGATGAAATGATATCTGCAAACCTTGCAAACATGAAGCCTACTGCTACCACCATTATACAGTATGTGCAAGTTGTGCAGATATCTTTTCATCTACTCACCTAGTCATTAGGGTCACTAGTAAGACACAGTAATTAGCCTGTACACTGTGCAGTTTGTAATTTAATCATTAATCTAGAAATGCTTAAGGGCAGAGATGATTTTCTTACTGCATTTACTTTCCTTTTGCTTTATGTATATACTCTTAATTAGGCATAAAGGTGCTTCCTAACTGGTAGACCTAGATAAACATATGCATAATGATATATTTGCCAGCTAGAATGCATTTTTAAGTGCTAAGTGCTAACCCATTAAAGGAGTAGGAAATGGTGAATAACTAGGGGGTGCCATTAGGGGGGACAGCAGGGATAGTTGAGTTTTGGGTCTTTAGGGGGCCCCAGCCGTGCTGCACTTATTTAGATTAGCTGAGCCCCCCAGCTGACATGGGAAGGGACGGCGGAAGCTTGGGTGCCTGCATATTCTTTCCTCTAATAGTTATCTGTAAGCTCATTTGTCAATGAAGTTTTTTTTTTTTTTTTTTTCCAATAAAATTTTTATTGATTTTAATAACAAGAGGGGAAGGGAACAGAAAAAAGAAGGGGGGATGTACATATATAGGTAATTTGCATACAATATTTTTCAAGTTGTACATTAATGAACTTATTACTGTAGGGGTAAGGGGGGGGAAGGAGGTGGGGGGGGGGGATCCCTCTAGCGGACTAGCTTATGGATTGTTTATAGAAGTCCGATTCTTTGAATGATAGCCAGCGGAACCAGATTGTGCTATAGGTGTCGTAGTTTTCTGGGGATGATAGGGAGCGTTCTTCAAATCTGTGTATTTCCTCAATTTTCCTGTACCAGTCTTGTAGTGTCGGCGTAGCAGTTTGTTTCCATTTTTGTGGTATCAATATTTTGGCTGCATTTAGTAAATGTGGTTCAAGTGAGTTTCTAAAGCTGGACAATGGTTTATCTATGTGAAATAGCAAGACATACTCAGGAGCATTGGGTATTTCTATATTTGTAATATGGTGTATTGCTTTCCTGACATTCTCCCAGAAAGGTTGGATAAGTGGGCACGTCCAAAATATATGTAGCAGTGAGCCTTTTTCTTTGTTGCATCTCCAGCAGGTATCGCTGGTATGTTTATAGATAAGTTTCAATTTGGAGGGGGTATAATACCATCTTGTGACAATTTTGTAATTTGTTTCTTGGATCCTGCTACATCTGGAGCTTTTGAGTAGTTTGTTCATTAGGTTGCTTAACTGTTCCTCTTGGAACTGTATTCCTGTGTCTCTCGACCAGGATTCAAGGAACCCAGGTTTTGTGAATGCATGTGGTTGCCTTAAGTTCTTGTATAGTTGGGAGATGGTGTGTGTAGGTGGTAATGACATGGCATTTAAGGTTTCAAACGGAGATAGGGATCTGCCCAGTGTGGATGTGCCTCCTAGACTTTGGTAATAGTGTTTTATTTGTGCGTATTTCAGGTGGTCCATATTGGAGAATGGTTTAATTGCTTGGAATTTCCGTTTATCTATAAATTCTCCTTTATCCATAAAGTGTAGTAGTTGGAGGTTGTCTTCTATCAGCCAATGTGTAAAGTAGTTTGGTTGTTGTCCTGTGGGGAAGGCTGGGTTATTGATTAGTGGCAGGAGGGGAGATGGGAATTGTGTTAATTTGTATTTTAGGCGACATCTAGTCAATGAAGTTTTAAGTCCTGGTACAGGCACATTGGGATTGGATAGGCTGGATGGGAAGTTACAATTTCACCCATGCAATACCCATGTAGCGTTACTGGGACTTAGGGCTCTGTGACAAAGAAGCAGTGCAGAAAACTGCTATAGGAAACAAGATGCTGACACTCGATTCCCCTTCCACCCTATCCGATTCTACCACTCTCTGACAGCAGGGGGGGTCCAGCGAATCCATAGGTGAAAGGCACAGTGGGATCATCTCCTTTCCTGTGAAAAAAAAAGAAACTGAAAAATGAGTATATAACTGCACTGGTTCACTGAACATTTGTTAGAGACTTATTAATCACACAGTGTGGGATTTACTGGGGGGGCAAGGTGGGGAGTATGGTGCAGATGGGGCACATGATATGACTCCTAACACATCCTAACTTGATGAATGTGACAATCTGATGAAACACCAGAATGACTGCCAGGAAAATTGTCAGGAAGGTGTTAACAGCAGTGATTAACAGTTGAAATGTTAATAAATCTGTGCCTAAGTACAGCATTGCCTCTGCCAAGTTGATGCCTCCTCCCGCGTTTAGCTTTTCTGGGGGTGAGGGGGAGGCCGCATCTCTAGTGCAGAGAGCAAAATAACCCTCTCTGCACTAGAGGAGCCAAAATTCCAATTTTAAAATCAGAATTTCGGCTCTTTAAATTCCAGAAATGAAGACTGATAAGTAGGATCTACAAGGCTGTATCTTCCCACAGGTACTATACTGTGTATGTTCTAACGCCTGGATCACTGGCTGAAATTAAATCGTTTTTAGTCACCATGTAGTGATGCACGGATTCACAGCCAAATTCAGCATTTTCACAAAACTAAGAATTTTGTAGTTGTGTCAAAAAAGTCAGGCGCTAGCTGCATTTCATGAATTTTCCGCCGTTACAGAAATTTTTTGGCAGTTTTGCAAATTTATCGGTGAAGCAATATGGGGCAGATTTACTCTTCACTAGTCACCTGGCATCTATAATATCCTATCACCCTTGCTCCAGTCCTAAAAATGTTTTAATATTTTGTTATTCTTTAAGGTTTATATTCTGTGGTGCACAAACAACATTTTCTCAGTTGAATAATTGACATATTTTTTACATAAGATACTTTTTAAAATTTAGCTGCATTACGACAAATCCATAAATCTATAAGATAACGTCTGCAATTTGTCATACTTACTACACTTACTACAATTTGGCGCTGACGAGGCTGTTACACTAATTATTGAATTGGGAGTATTAATGGATTTCAGTCAATATGCTGTGATGGCATCCTGTTATGGCGCCCTAAAGGGGTAGTTCACCTGTAAAGCAGACAGTGATATTCTGAGACAACTGGAATTAGTTTTTATTTTACAAGGTACTTTTTTATTACTACAGAGTAAAAGGAAAAAAATTGGAATTATTTGATTACAATGGAGTCTTTGTGAGATGGCCTTCCCGTAATTTGGAGCATTCTAAATAACGGGTCTTTCGGATAACGGATCCCATACCTAAATAGTATTATTAAAATATATAAACATGAAATATTAAAGAATATATATTATTTTACATATAGTATTGTGCTCCTATTATATTGTTATTATTACCAGAGCAAGAGAAACCATAGCTTATGTTATAAAATGGTAATTATTTCCCTGCTTTGAAAGCCTTGTAATTTGTAATGTTACCCACTGCTGCCGGTCTATGACATTGGGTGTCGGATCAGAATATTGCTACCAGGTGCTTAGAGGCTGGCATGATTTGCTGTGCTTACAGCCATTAGCAGCTGCAAACTATTAATCATTAAGCAGATGGAGGTTATTTATTCAATTACTGCTTAAATCCCAATGCCATATGTTAGCAGAATATATTAGGATTGCCACCTTTTTCCTGTGAAACTCAACACCTACTGGACAATTTGTTCCATTCATATTGCATTGCTGGATTGCAACTAGCGCAGGCTGAAGCAGGTATTGCAACAGATTATTAACTGTAGCCCCCCACTCCCAGCCTGTGCGTTTAATATAGTAAATGTGACAGCCATATCTGCCTCTTGTGCAGAAAAAGGTGCAAATTGAAATGTTTTTCCCAGATTGCACCATTGTTGCAAATCTTTTTTCATGACATCAGTGGTGCATTTAAGTACATGAAAGTAGCACAGGAGTGGGCATGGGCATCAGCATAGCAAAGATGGTGACCCTATAATTAATGCCTGCTCAACTACTGGGCTCCCTTATACTTGAGAGTGCTGTGCATTGGTCCTGTTGTACCATGGTTGGCACAACAGACACAATGGCGCAACAAGCTTCTATAAGTGAGTTTTGGCAGGCACAAATGCTAGGTGCATTTTGTGCCCATTATTACACTTAGATTTGCCCCTATCATTTATAAATGAGCCCAACAATATGCAATGCAGACCAAGCCTTGGTACCCTACAATATAGAAATCTTGAAATGCCACCCGTGTTTACACTTATGCATTGTGCCTAACAAATATACTTTTGAGAAAAAAACAGACGTAATGAGCACAACCGTGTCAGTCAATGGCATGACGCATTTTATGTGTGAGCAAAAACAAATATCCATATTAAATTGTATCCTTAATAGTGAATAACCAATGCAAAGCATGATGTTTAAAGCCACACGTTAACAACAATTTCACATTTCACTCCTAGAGAATTGTTTGCTGCTTTGTTTAGCATTTCTTTTCAGTCACAAAAATCAAAGAGGGGAGATTTTGGATTGAGGGGTGTTACTGAAGCGCAATACCTTCTCTTTGTTTTTTAACACACTGGCTTCAACACAGATACCATGCATATGACAGGTGGCTGTGGTATGATAACACCAGTGGCTTCCAATGTACAAATGGAGCAGAATTTAGCTAGACATTTGGCTAACAAAAACCACTCATGTTACTCTGTTTAAAAGGAAGTTGGTTACACTGTAGACAAAACTAAAAGAAACAATTCTCTCATAGATGATTTGATTTAAAATAGTATTTACTGCCAAGGTCTCAGAATCATGGTCTCAGTTATGAATCAGAGAAATAAATGATCAGGTTTCTGAAGATAAACATTTCTGCTTAGATTGCAACAAGAATGATTATCCATTCAATGAGAAATAAAAGGGCAGCATGCAAGCACCACAATGTCACCATCAGTTATCACAGAAGTGGTGTTTTAGTTACTAAAGGCACAATAAAGTTGTGCATCAAATTGACTATATATGCAATATATGATTAAATAAACAAGATGATTCTGAAAAATCTTTAGCAAATGCAAGGCTGGAATAAAGTATATGCATTGTTTCCTCTCAAGGCAACTTCCGCAATTTCGGGAAATCGCAGCGCCGTGTATGCCATCCCACCGGCGATTTACATTCTCACCGGTGGGATGGGATTTCGGAAAGATTTGTTGCGCGGCAACTAATCTCCCTGTCTGTCACAGCCCTTAGTGTTACCCCTTTTTGTTTAGCGCTAGGCTTCCCAAACCTTATGTGCTTTCCTTCTGTAAAATCAGATACATTTTGCTGGACAGTTTAGCAGAATGAGCAAGTGACATCAGTTTCAGCAATGTATTCAATTTAAAGATATTCCCTGGTTGGGCTAGAGGTTTTAAAACAGCATGAACTTGGCTGCAGATGTCATACTAGAGAAGAATTATAGACTCTACTGTTCTGTAGAGATAAAAGATAATATACTTGTAATATTAGTGGTAAAATGGTAACTTATTTATATGTCTTTCATGAAAAGTATTTGCTCTGTTTTAAAGCTGATATCCCATGGGGAGATTAGTCTCCTGTAGTTAAATCTCTGCTACTGCGGGTGACTAATCTCCCCAAAATGTCTTTCCACCACCAACAAAGTGAATCGCCGGTGGAAAGGCATACACATCACTTCATTTTCCAAAGTCATCACTTACCACAGGCGACTAATCTCCCCATGGGCCGTGATGACAGGAATAAGATGCCTTCTCTGTTTGAATAAAACCTGAGTGGCTAGGTATGGAATCAATTATCTGGATACCTGTTATCCAGAAAATTCCGAATTACGGAAAGGTCCTCTCCTATAGACTCTATTATAAGCAAATAATTCTAAAAAGACCCCTTATCTGGAAAACCCCAGGATACAGTGATTCTGGATAACAGGTTTCATGTCTATTTTCAGTGTCAAACCCAGAACTGCAAATTTTGTCAAGAAAGAAGATAAAAGTTTCCTTGGTCTCCTAAAGTTTAGAGGAATGTACTGATTTAGGAAAATCATTTTCTACTAAACAGTGCACCATTCTCTCTCTCTCTTTGAAAGAGAAACCTAAGAACAATCTAAGAAATCTGAGAAGAAAATTATATTCTTATACATTCATTTATCGCTACAGTTCCACCATGAGCCAGTAAGGGCTGTATATGCAATATGTTGGTTTGCTTCAGAAACACTACTACAGCATATAACAGTAAATAAATAGGCTGCAGTGTAGCCATGGAGCAGATATTCAAGCTGAATAGGGCAAAAAGGCACACATTTACACAACACATAAGAATCCTTAACTTTTTATACCCAAGAGCCACATATAAATGGAAAACGTGTTGGGGAGCAACACAAGCATGACAAAGGTGGCTGATGGTGCCAAAAAGAGCTATAATTGGCTACTTAATAGCCCCCATTTAGACTGGCAGCCTACAGAAGGCTCTGTTTGGATTATACTTGGTTTTTATGCGACCAAAACTTGCTTTCTTACTAGAAATTCAAAAATAAGCACCTACTTTGAGGCCACTGGGAGCAACATCCAAGGGGTTGGTGAGCAACATGTTAGTCACGAGCCACTGGTTGGGGATCACTGCATAAGATGTATGAAATACAATGGTTTTAATTCTTAGACAGGAAGATAAACCAAGATCACTCATGGCTCTCTACGGGACTATAAAATTAAAATATCTCTGATCAAAACTAGTAAAATGGTTGCCAAGAAATAGTTTGTAATTTGTAGGTGCTAGATAGACAGATACAACATTTAAGTAAATAAAATAAAAAGTAAAAAATTATTTCCACTTTTGGGTATCAAGGCAAGATCCTGGACATCAAGGAACATTTCTGCTGGAACTCCTTGGAAAATATATCAGATCCACTTAGATGATCTGCATAGGAGAGTTACTTAAGAAAAAAATCAATCTCCTCATAGATATGGTCATTGGTACCTGCTGGTCTAACAGGACAGTGTTGAGTGGGTCCCAACCTGAAGACTTCATATTGAAAGTTTTGTGAGTGATGTCGGCATGTAACTCAATATATTTGGCAAGCCTTTCCTTGCTGGTGCAAATTGTCCCAATATCCAAGCAGTTTACTAATGAATGCAAAGCTTTGCAGCTCCGGTAGCTGCAGGACAACTGACTAGCAACTATTTTATCCCAGGTGAGGCAGAATGGTACAGTCCCAAGAATTTACAGTCTTTTATCCACTATTGCCCAATTTAATCATTTTCCTCAATGGGCTGGGGTGATTTTTTTTTACTATGCAGCCTATGAGCTTTCAGTTACCTCAATGTTTTACAGTAGTAACACCATGTGGCACATTTTAAAAAATGTGGTTTGTAGAAATATATATATTTACCCCTTGTAGAAGAAATTAATTTACAGCTCAGAAACACATGCAGCTTGCAGTCTAGAGACCTGGCAATGACATTTTGGGGACAATGAGCCTGAGTTTTGCTTTACACCAGTCTGGCTGAAACTCACAGACACAGTCCCCTACCAAGGGAAGGAAAGCTCTCACTTTTACCATACAGTAATACAGTGAAGTGGAGAAAAGACAGACATAGATGAATAATTTTGTTATCATGGTGGCTGAACTGACAGCTGCTGTCAAGCGATAGAGGTTCAACTTGCCTGGAAATGGGAATGCATTGCATCCTGTAGGTTTAGAAGAAAAATCTAAAATGAAACAAAATACGTTTCACGAGCTGCGACTAGTTATACCCCCAAAGTTCATAATACCAGTAATAAATGATATTTTTACATAATATTTAAATGGTAAAATAACTTGGGAGTGCACCACTCAGAACTCAATTTGTACCATAATCACAGTAGGTACAGCAGTTTTAGGTTAAAAAATATTTAGTATTAAATGGCTCTTCTGAAGCTTAGCCGTCCATCTTATAACCTTATAACCAAGTTTGTCAGCTTGAAACTCTGGGTTTTGACCTGGTCATTTCCACATCAGTCTATGGTGACAGTAATTTGTTTTGCTGTTGGTCCTTTATTTCCCATGTTCAGTAAGAGTCAAATATTTTCAGTTGTTTCTATCAAACCCTGTAATGGACTTCAGCAGCAAATAGAGCATCAGATTTATGTGTTTTTGAAGTTCTTAGTAAATCAATTCAAATCCCATATCTGGTTCAACAGGCGTGAATTCCACCTACCTTGGCGTTTCCATCTGTTCCATCTGTACTAAGATTTTATTTATTACCACCTGGTCCATAGTTTCTAATCCCTGTATCATTTGCTTCCTGCCCTGGCCATACTCAGTATTTGATGCATTGTCTCTCGCTTTCCTTAAATGAATTTGCTTCCACCAGTAACAGATAACTCATTGCAGGGGCTGATTACCTATAATGGCAGCCTAACAGAATTAGAATGATCCCAATGAAATTATAGTAAAGGTATGAAAAGTAAAAATGATAATCCAGCCCAAGTTTATTTAAATTCAAGAGGTGGACTTGACTACAGTTACAAGACCTCTTCTGAGGCACAAAGCACCACCGACTCTGGACACAGTTCTCTCTGAGACATTATGATGGAGCTCTCATTTTAGCAGTTTCCTGTGGCAGAAATTGATAGCCTTGTTAAACTCAATAATATTAGCACTATGGCTAACTACTACAGGTATGGGATCCCTTATCCGGAAACCCTTTATCCAGAAAGCTCTGAATTACGGAAAACCTGTCATTTTTCTCTGTAGTAATAAAACAGTACCCTGTAATTGATCCCAACTAAGATATAATTAATCCTTATTGAATGCAAAACAATCCTATTGGGTTTAAGTAATGGTTTATTGATTTTTTAGTAGACTTAAGGTATGGAGATCCAAATTACATAAAGACCCCTTATCCGAAATACCCTTGGTCCCAAGCATTCTGGATAAGGGGTCCTATACCTGTACTCCCTTCCGCTGAAGAGGAAGATAATGCAGATTAATATAAATGTGGCTGAATGTTTGATTGAATGCCACAGTAGCTAAACATTCTCCTGTCTCTGATTTCAGTGCATCTTGTCTTATATTATTTTAATATGAATAATTTTTTGCCCAGCCTATAATAACGATCTTTATGAAACTGCCATTATTCCTTTAGCATGTGAATACAAACCTGCAGATTAACTGACAGCACCATTAACTGATTATTATGGGCTTACGTTCTGTTGCCACTCCTGTACTGGGTATTAACTGCTCAGCTAAGAATTATGATATTCCTGCTTTGAGGGCTGAGAAGTTGGTTTATTGTTCATTTATTTATTGCTTGCATTTTAGAGCTTTCATCTTCCTGGCCGTTGAATTTTTATATATTCCCATTCTTGCCCCTGCTGTTTCTTTCTTACGAAGGAGAAGCATATCTTATTTCACATTTTAAGGTTGAAAGAGCTGAATGGGAAATTTATAACACGGTTTATCACAGAAGCCAAGCTGTCATTACTGTGCTTATACAACAAAAAACCCAAGGGATTCTAGTAATACAGTTCTGAATGTATTTGTTGTGAGATGTGTCAAAGATCTACTATTCTGTCCATTTGTGTCTATATCAACTTCTTCAAT
This sequence comes from Xenopus tropicalis, assembly GCF_000004195.4. Lineage (NCBI taxonomy): Eukaryota > Metazoa > Chordata > Amphibia > Anura > Pipidae > Xenopus > Xenopus tropicalis. The sequence goes on along the minus strand of NC_030681.2, from coordinate 37,403,739 downwards.
TAATTTTATAAGATATGATGTCATTCTTATTTTAGCTGGTATATATTTCAGCCATAGCAAACTTCACATCAAGGACAACACTGCATCTATCATAATACCTTTAAATTGAAAGGCAGCAGAGAAAAGAGAAAGATAATACAGTGATGGAATAGGGCTAAATCAATATACAGTACATTCCATCAGTCAGCTGCAGGAAAGCTATCCCTAATGCACTGTATCTTTTAGATATAAATGATGTTTAAACAAGGGTCTAAGAATTACTAATGTAATCCTAGAGTATTTATACTTCTGTATAGATTGTGGAGGGAAGGCAGACATTATGCATTGCAAAATGATAAAACTGTCTGGGTTTGGGGCAAATAGGTAAATAATTAATGAAGAGCGAATTTGTTCGCCAGACATAGATTTGCAGGGAATTTCTGCATTTTGCCATTGGTGAATTGTTTTGTGAAACTTCCAACAAAATTTGCCACCGAAAAATTTGTTGCATGTCAAAAAAAGTCGCGAATGCGTCAAAATATGGCACAATTGCATCAAAATTGTGCACCAAACACATTTCACAAATATTGCTGCCGTTTTGCGAATTTTCACTAAGCGAAGCGGGACAGATTTGCTCATCACTATAAATATTATTCGCAAAATGCTTGCTTTACGCAGGCAGTAATGACAGGTTGCATCTTCTGCCCCCTGGTTCTTGCTAGCTTTCAAGGGAATGCCCACGAACTGTCTTTGTCCTGCCCCTTATATATCCACCACTGGAGAATTAAGTCAGCACTGTATTCATGGCAGAGGTCTGTGTCCTTCATTCTGGAGAGCAAAACCTTGCACCTATGGTTGCAAACCGCAGGCAGGCCCAGACTGGCAATCTGTGGATTCTGGCAAATGCCAGAGGGGCTGCTGTAAGATGCCATAGACAGTCACTATTTATTGGGCTGGTGGGGGGGCTGTTTGGGCCTCTGTGTACTTTATATGCCAGGGCCTATTTTGAATCCCAGGCTGGGCCTGCCCATAGAGAAAGGAGCAAAGTAGAGAAAACATGGTGCTTTGAGCCTGTTTTATTCTTTAAACATTGCACCCTTCTCCGTTTTTTCAGCACCCTTGTCAATAATTCTTTTGGTGTAAAGTGTTCATGTATACAGTATACTGCATGTAGATTAGTGTTTATCTATACACAGTACACAATGTTAACAAACAGAATGTCATTAAGAAGGATACTTCCCAAAGATGACCCAGACATTTTAGCTTTCTCCTTTTTCTGTACTTTTCCTGCTTGATGACTTAAATAGTCTGCAGCTTAGGTATGTACCCAATCAATTCTGATATCACATTGGGAGGGTAAATGTTAGAGTCATCTGGAACACTGGCATGGGAAGGGAGTCCTGGGGAGTGATGAGCGAATTTATCCTGTTTTGCTTCGTGAAAAATTTGAGAAACAACAGAAAAATTAGCAAAACGTGAAAAATCAGCGAAACGTGTTTGTTACGCAATTTTTTGTCACGTGTGTCTTTTTTGTCGCCTGCACTTATTTTGCCATGTCCATGTCTTTTTTTGCCGCGACCCTGCCCATTTTTACGTGACCGCACCTATTTTGCTGTGAGGTGACTTTTTTTGACGCGCTACAAATTTTTCGGCTGTGAATTTTCTCTGAAGTTTCGTGAAACAATTTGCCAATGGTGAAATGTGAAAATTCGCTGCGAATCTATGCCTGGCGAAAAAATTCACTCAGTGCTACTGGGGTTCTGTCTCTGGCTGTATAATACCTTTTCTGCTGACAAAATTCAGATTAGAGTGTTTGGTTAAGAGATGCAAGTGATGGTTTGAGTGATTCATTCTGCAGCTGAGAGAAAGCTTTAGTCTGAAATTCAGGGGATCATTCCGGAACCTGAACCCAGTCATTCCAACCCATGCACATATTCTATCTTGGTGTGTTTGCTTAGAAACTGTTACTGGAAGCTGCGCCGTGCAAGGATTTATACATAGAAATGTTGCCAAGGGAGAAGCTGATCCTGAACAACATACCCTTAAGCAAATAGAAGACAGCTACAGAAACAAAATAAACACAATACTGAAAAAACCCAACTCTGACTGCAAATATTGTTTATCTTATTTCCATTGAATGCTTCATTATTTTAAGTTGAGCATCTTCCTTAAGAATAATTATCAAGCTAACTCTGCTAGAGGGATTTTAAGATCAGGCAATATTTATAGCAAGAACCTAAAATAGATGCTGCTAGCAGTTATGCCTTATGTGCGCTATTGGGATATCTGAGTGGTTGCCCAAGATATCTGAGTGGTTGTCTGGATCCAAGTGCAAGTTGGTGATAGATTTATAAATATCTTTTGTTTGCTAACATACTATACTTTATTTGCAAAGAACTAGTTATTTCATTAGTTAGTAGTAATTAATTTATTACTATGCAAAAGAGCGACCAGTCTCTAGGAAAGTGCTTGATAGATTCTGTTAATTAAAAGCAGCTAAAGAACTGAACTGAAAGAAGGAGTGAAGGTCCTGAAGTCTCCAACGTTTTTGCAGAATGAGTGTGTTTATACTGTAAACAAGATTCTGTGTATATTTCATAATTAATAAAGCCAGATATATCTATGCAATGTTTTGCAGGCTTAGTAAACTGGAAAACTGGAAAATAATATAGAAATGTGCTCAGTACATATGGTTCAATATGCTGCTTTGCAGCAACTAATACGTTCTGGGCCCTGAGGACCCCTCAGCCTCTCTGGGTAGATACAAAGATAGGCTTTGGTCTTCAACAGTAAAATGATTTGCCCCAAGCTATCTGCCCTCTCTTGTAAGAGAATGAAATCTATCCCTGCCCCAAATCCCTTGTTATTAGTAGGGATGCACATAATCTATATTTATTGGACTCTAATACTAAACTGAATCCGAGCCCTGAGTTACATATTCAAATCAGAGAACCATAATAAAAATAAGTAGCTATTTTGAAAACGATTATTTTTTTTAAATTAAACCAAACTGCAAATATGATTTAAATCAGTATATCTTTTTATTTTTCAAAACCATAATAAAGTTGAAGCAACTCTTTAAATTTAGTTCACATTCAGTACAGCTGAAACCTGTCCTCCTAATGAGTAGTAGTGTGCAGTGATGCCACACGCGGCGTAGGGCTGATATTTTGGGCAAGCGGAAAAACGCTTGGCGAAAATTCAGCCCTACGCCTGCTACTTGTGCCTGCACCCGAATGAATGAGATACGCTCGGGTGCAGGCACATACCGATATACGCATGAAAACACGAGACTACATGTGCCTGCACCCGAGCGTGTCTCATTCATTCGGGTGCAGGCACAAGTAGCAGGCGTAGGGCTAAATTTTCGCCAAGCGTTTTTCTGCTTGCCCAAAATATCAGCCCTACGCTACGTGTGGCATCAGCCTTATAACCGTTCTGTTTACTGTATTTGTACTTATTTACCTACACAAGCGCAGTTACACACCCGCACTTTCCCCCACAGTTGAATGTTAAAGGGGTAGTTCCCCTTTTAGTATGATGTAGACACTGATATTCTGAGACAATTTGCTATTGGTCTTCATTTTTTAGGGTCTTATTTACCCTAGCAACCAGGCAGTAGGTTGAATGAAAGTGGGGAATATGAACAGAGGAGGGCTAATTGTGTAGCTTATTGTTGGTGGCTATGTAATGTTACTGTATTCTATGCAATGGTCGAGATATATGGGGGAAAAGCAACCATTTAGTGCTAAGCACAATAAAGGAAACTTCTCTAAACAAATGTGTTTTAAGAGATTATTTAAAGGTTGAAAGATTGGGATGCAAGTCTGATGGAATGTGCAGAGGGGTCCTGGAGTCATGAATACATGTATGTGAGAAGGTAATGAGTAAAGTGATTTATTTTATAGTTTCGGTGAGTTATTAATGCAACAGTGTCTGTACTTATATCTGTATCCATAGCATTCAGGGCACTGCATTCTTTCACTCATACTGCTACATTATTAGATTGTTTGATGAATTCTCTTAGGGTGATGGTACACGGGGAGCTTTGACTTACCCTGGTATCTCCATCATCCCCTACTATCTCCATATTACCCTACTATCTCCATCTTACCCTACTATCTCCATCTTACCCTGGTATCTCCATCATCCCCTACTATCTCCATATTACCCTACTATCTCCATATTACCCTACTATCTCCATCTTACCCTACTATCTCCATCATCCCCTACTATCTCCATCTTACCCTACTATCTCCATCTTACCCTACTATCTCCATCTTACCCTGGTATCTTCATCATCCCCTAGTATCTCCATCTTACCCTGGTATCTCCATCATCCCCTACTATCTCCATCTAACCCTGGTATCTCCATCATCCCCTACTATCTCCATCTTACCCTGGTATCTCCATCATCCCCTGCTATCTCTATCTTACCCTACTATCTCCATCTTACCCTGGTATCTCCATCATCCCCTACTTGCCCTCTATTTCCATCTTCCCCTGCTATCTCCATCTCCGCTACTATTTCCATCTTCCCATGCTCTCTCCATCTTCCACTGCTATCTTACTCTTACCCTGCTTATTCTGTCTTCCCCTACTATCTCTGTCTTAAACTGTGTTAGATCTGATTTTTGCTTTGCTTCTTAGTCCGGAGTCTGTTTTGCTCAGAAGATTGGCTCAGATAACCTTTTACCTACATAATAATATGCCTGGCAGACTTCCATGTCTGGAACATTTCTGCAAATGTTCTGCTCAACAGGAAATCATGTCTGATGGTCAGGATGTGGCCCAACGGCTTTAGGTACAGTAGGTAGGGAAGTGAAAATGGACAAGATATAGTCCTGTTTCTCTAGGCATCTTGTCTTACCACAGGTGATGCTTAACTACTTTATCCAATAAAATAATTTTCTTATCCTGTATATTGTGTTAACCAATGAAATTACAAAGGTAATAATACATAATTACTTATGCTAATGATGTTTATTCAAAGGTATAAAAATTTATGTCACAAAGTAAGTGACACACAAATTTGTGAGAAGCTGATGAATGCTGTACTGCTATTCTATGCTTGGTGTACCGCATCAATAAATTTCCTTTTCTGAGTGAGCATTGCAAAATCTCCTGTTCTGTCGTTCCTTGGAAGTGACTTTGACCTTTCAACTGATATCTCCATCTTCTCCTGCTATCTCCATCTTCCCCTACTATCTCCATTTTATCCTGCTATATCCATCCTAAGCTATTAAAATAAAGTCCCCCAGAAAGCAATGTGACAGAGTAGTAAGACCCTGTTGCACCTACCTTTAGCTCAAAAAGGCTCTAGTGAAAAAGCAGGGAGCTTTTAAGCCCCAGCTCATTAGCACACACATGAAAGTGATTCATTGATTAAAGGCTACATAGCAGCTAGAAGCAAAATTTGGCTACAATTTGTACACAAAACACAGAAAGAAATCGCCAGCGCTCGGTCTAACCCACGCTGTAGTGTTGACCAGCTGCTAGAAACACACTATTGTGCCAGCGCTCGGTCTAACTCACAATCTGGAGTTGACCAGCTGCTATAAACGATAAAAAACCATTACCTATACACAAAGAAGAAGAAAGTTTGCCAGCGCTTAGTTTGCCTTTAAAAATAATTTTTACAAAAAATGAGGTGTTAGTACCACACTTTGGCCAAAATATGTAAGCTCACGTGCCACGTCAAGGCCCCTCATTGTACGTGAGTCCTACACTGTCTAATGACTTTGAGTCTGTGATGCAATTAAAATAAAGTCCCCCAGAAAGCAATGTGACAGAGTAGTAAGACCCTGTTGCACCTACCTTTAGCTCAAAAAGGCTCTAGTGGAAAAGCAGGGAGCTTTTAAGCCCCAGCTCATTAGCACACACATGAAAGTGATTCATTGATTTAAGGCTACATAGCCAAAGTGTGGTACTAACGCCTCATTTTTTGTAAAAATTATTTTTAAAGGCAAACTAAGCGCTGGCAAACTTTCTGGCAAACTACCTACAGCGTGGGTTAGACCGAGCGCTGGCGATTTCTTTCTGTCTTTTGTGTACAAATTGTAGCCAAATTTTGCTTCTAGCTGCTATGTAGCCTTAAATCAATGAATCACTTTCATGTGTGTGCTAATGAGCTGGGGCTTAAAAGCTCCCTGCTTTTCCACTAGAGCCTTTTTGAGCTAAAGGTAGGTGCAACAGGGTCTTACTACTCTGTCACATTGCTTTCTGGGGGACTTTATTTTAATTGCATCACAGACTCATTAGAAGTCATTAGACAGTGTAGGACTCACGTATAATGAGGGGCCTTGACGTGGCACGTGAGCTTACATATTTTGGCCAAAGTGTGGTACTAACACCTCATTTTTTGTAAAAATTATTTTTAAAGGCAAACTAAGCGCTGGCAAACTTTCTTCATCCTAAGCTATTGTTACCACTTCCCCCTGCTATTATCCTTTTACCCTACTATCTCCATCTTGCCCTGCTATCTCCATCTCCCCCTACTATTTACATCTTCCCATGCTCTCTCCATCTTCCCATGCTCTCTCCATCTTCCCATGCTCTCTCCATCTTCCCATGCTCTCTCCATCTTACTCTACTATCTCCATCTTGCCCTGCTATTTCCATCTTCCCCTGCTATCTCCATCTCCACTACTATTTCCATCTTCCCATGCTCTCTCCATCTTCCCCTGCTATCTCAATCTTGCCCTTCTATCTCCATCTTCCCCTACTATCTCCATTTTATCCTGCTATATCCATCCTAAAGGTGGCCATACACGCACCGATATTATCGTACGAAACCTCGTTTCGTACGATAATCGGTGCGTGTATGGTATGTCAGCGAGCCGACCGATGTCACAGGAAGCTGCTGAAATCGGTCGGCTCGTCGATCGGCCAGGTTAGAAAATTTTGATCGGGTGCCATAGAAGGCGCCTGACCAAAATTCTCCCTTCAGAGCTGAATCGGCAGAAGGAGGTAGAAATCCTATTGTTTCTACCTCCTTACCTGCCGATTCAGCCCTGAATGGTGTGTGGCGGATCTGACGATGTTTCGTGCGACCGATGGTCGTACGAAACATCGTCAGATCGCCACGTGTATGGCCAGCTTAAGCTATTGTTACCACTTTCCCCCTGCTATTATCATTTTACCCTACTATCTCCATCTTCCCCTGTTATATCCATCTTGCCCTGCTATCTCCATCTCCCCTACTATTTACATCTTCCTATGCTCTCTCCATCTTCCCCTGCTATCTCTATCTTACTCTACTATCGCCATCTTCCCCTGCTAGCTCCATCTTGCCCTGATATCTCCATCGTACCACGCTATGTCCATCTTCCCCTACTATCTCCATCTTCCCATACTATCTCCATCTTACCCTGATATGTCCATCTTCCTCTACTATCTCCATTTTGCCCTGATAATTACACTATTGTCACTATCTTGCTCTGCAATACATTTAATCTACACTCTGTGCGGCATTTGCCTCTCATGGACCAACTAATCACATTTCTGGATACACAAAATAGAGTAATAACTGGCAGTATATTAAAAGGAGGGATCAGTTACTGTGACAATGACTGAACATTGACAAATGTAGTTTAGCAATACTGAGAGTGCTGAAGTTTGCAGCTCTCTTATAAATAACTTTGTCAAATTTAGAGATATATTATATTTAATTATATCACTTAAAGGGGCTGTTCACCTTTAAATGAACTTTTAGAGAGTGCTTTTCTTAGACAATTTGCAACTGGTCCTATTTTTTTTTTTTATTATTTGCATTTTTTTAATTATTTAGCTTTTTGTTCAGCAGCTATCTGGTTGTTAGAGTTCAGTTCAACCTAGCAACCAGTCGTTGATTAGAAAGAGAGATGAGAATATTAATAGGGGAGGGCCTAAAAAGAAAGTAATAAAAAGTAACAATGACAATAAAACTGTAGCCTCACAGAGCAACAGTTTTGACTGCTGGGGTCAGTGACCCACATTTGAAAGCTAATAAGAGTCAGAAGAAGAAGGCAAATAATTAAATAACTATAAAAAATTAAGACCAATTAAAGAGTTGCTAAAAATAGGACATTCTATAACATACTAAAAGTTAACCTGAAGGTGAACCACCCCATTAAAAAAAAGAGTTTATCTGGCCAAATAAAAGTTGCTTTCAGTAAATCCTGGAAACTGGTCTGTCCATGTCTGCCCTCCAAGCTCCCTTCCCATTAATTATAACAAAAAGAACAAGTTGGACTTTAGATCTCAAGCTCTGTTTCCCAAGAGTGAAAGTAGTTGCGTGTGAAGGAAAAACAAATTAACTTGGTTAATTCATTTTTCCATTGCCACTAGGCATTGGTGGAAAATTACGTGAAGGTAGATCAAAGTGATAGACTTTGAAAAGAAAACATAAATGTTTATAACTGAAAGAAACACATTGCATTCCCCCTGCTCCTGCACAGCCAGACGAAATGATCATGGAGGCTTAATACTCGGATCCATCTGAATGCAGCATTCTAGCTTCTGCTTGGATTTCACTGTGAGCATAAACAGTGCTGAACTCCATAGGCCCCTGTGCTAGAGGTCAGCTGCCTCAGCCTTCATATAGCAAGCAAAAGAAATGGTGTTAATGGTTAGGAGTGAAATACCGGTACGGGACCTGTTATTCAGAATGCTTTGGTCCGGGGGTTTTCCATAGTTTAGATCACCATACTTAAAGTCTGCTTAAAAATAATTTTAACATTAAATAAACCAAATGTTATTGTTTCACTGCCAATTATTTTTAGAAATGTAAATTATTTGATTAAAAAAAGCTTTCCAGATAACGAGTTTCTGGATTTGGAATCCCATACCAATAATACCAAGTTTAAAGTTATCTATTTGTTTCCCTTAAATGGGATACTAACCACCTATATACACCTTTTTATTCAACACAAGGAAATACAGTAAATAGAACTTATGGTAAAAACACATTCTGTCTGTTCATTTAATTAAAAATTGGCAAGGTCACCAAACAAGTGGGTCTTTCCCCAATAAGCTATCTCCAGGTGGGAAATATGGCACTGACCTAATGGTTTGGCCCTTGGGCCAAATGATCGGATCGCATCAATGGGATACAGATCGTCGGGGCGAGAGCTGAATCAACGAGCTGATGTGCTCTTCATCCAGACAGGATTTTTAAACTTGCCCAATTTTTGGCCAGATATCAGCAGGCCAATCTGAGGGGCCCATACAAGTGCTGATAAACTGCCAACTTGGTCCATCGGTAGCTTTTATCGGCTGTGTATTGCAACCTTTACAACCATGGAGTAGCCTTCATTTCTTGTTTGTCCTGTTTAGCTAGGAGAACACAAAAAAATTTTTTTTTTCTATATAAATTCTTTTTAATTTTATTTTTTTTTAAATGGATAAACCATAGATTTTTTAAATTCTTTTAAATTACTACAAAATCATATGTAAGAGTCATAAGTGGTGTAGTTCTACCATAGTGTTTAGAGCATGTACCTACTAAAGCCTAAAGCTAGAAGACTGGCCAGCAAGGGTGAGTTTAAAGGACATGTAAAGCCTACATTTGCCTACAATGTATATCAGTTGGGCACGTCTCCCCCACCCAAATGGCATCATTTGTACTTTATATATCCTCCGCTTGCCAGCACCATCACATTTTCCTAAAGCAAATAGCAGCTTTCGCCCGGTGGCCATTTTTCCTCTGATACATAATCAGTTACATTTAAATCCTAAACAGCATACACACACACAGACCCTTATTCAGCATACATTTCATCAAGAATACAGGCTCACACAGGCACAACTGTCTTTAATAAAAGTTCTGCTTCGTTTGAGCTGAGCTCAGGAGAGGAGGTTAGGAGAAAAAAATTGAAGCAGACAGCTAGAGCTGAGTTTCTATGGGAACCAGCAATGCCATCTATTTACTGGCTGCTAGACTGGAGGGTGTGTTTAGTAATCTGAGCTTAGAACAACTGAGCATGCCCACAAGCCAGGTATCAAAGCAAATTCCCGAGGGGGGGGCGAGTGGGTTACAGGAGTAGAAGGAAATCAAAGTGATTAAGGAGATGTTGCAGCCTTACTATTAACCTCTGGAAAACCAGTGTGGCAGGTATTGAAAGATTTCAAAGAGGCTGTTCATTGATTAAATTTTTGTGTGTGGGGTTTACATGTCCTTTAAAGACACATTCAAGTGCATTTAAATAAGAACCCTTAAACTGCTGTTGTAGTGCAAAATCACTCTAGCACTCCCACTGATGTATAGTGCCAATATGGATGGTGTATATTGGATATCTGTACTGAAGCCTTCTCCTATACCATGAAGCATCATGTATCTTGGCAGCCATTAATGCTGGACCATAGTTCCATTAACCTCTGCTCTATCTGTGAAACTTGCTATACAGGTGATAAGCACATACAATTGCATATATAAACAATTTTCAAAGCAGATAAGTATGCAGATCAGTAAGACATATGGGTTACCAAGACAGATCCTAGGGATCTAGGAAAGATCTTGGGCCAATCCGCTGTAGGCAATTGCAGACATACTTGGCTTTAGCCAATAGTTACACAATAGTAACAATAGTTCTACAGTAACATTATTTTTAAACCTGGGCCACCACTGAACAATATTGGGCCACCCTAGGTGCACGTCAGCTTCTGGGTAACGGCATCAAAGTGAACAATTAAAACAGAGCTGTTTAGAATAAATCAGATACTACAAAGTTTATATTTTTATTCTATAAAGATTTTTTTTTAATTCATTTTAATTTCTAACTGTGTTGGTAGTTTTCCTGATAGAGCACTTGGGTGAATTTATTTCAGTGCTAACATTCAGTTAATTAGCACTGATGAAATTACTGTCCAAGGGTCTCATTAATCACCAACTCATGAATAACAAGGAATACTTAATGCAATGTAATTCATTTTTGAAAGATACTAAAAATATAACAGACATGTACAAAAAGCCTTTCAGTTCTCCAGTGACAATATACAAAATCACAATAGGTGTCACAGAGCAATTTCACTACAAACTACACAATCATCAGTAATACACATGCTACTGACATTTGTATAATGGAGGAGGCTCCAGTATCAAGTGGGGAAAAATAAAATAACCCTATAAAAATAACCATAATAATACAGGTTTGAGATTGGTTATGTGGAACCCATTATCCAGAAAGCTCTGAATTATGGTAAAGCCACCCCATAGACTCAGATTTTTAGAAATGATTTGCTTTATCTCTGTAGTAATAAAACAGTACCGCGTACTTGAGACTAACCAAGATGTAATTAATCCTATTGGGGCAATATAATCCTATTGGGTTTATTTAATGTTTAAATGATTTTTTAGTAGACTTAAGGTATAGACAATGCAGCCTTTCCCCCCCAGAATTTTAGCATCATTGTTGTTGCAAAGGGGTGATGCCCTTGACGCAATTGTGCTCTGTCTACTGCAATTACATCCGATATCCCAAAACAGTACAAGTGCTTCATTGCAAATCGGGTGCAGTTGTGCTAAATATTTTGTCTGGCAGTCATCATTATATTTATATTTTGTCTGGCAGTCATCATTATATTTATATTTTGTCTGGCAGGCATCATTATATTATATTTTGTCTGGCAGGCATCATTTCTGGTGTTTTCCATGCACACTTTTAAATCAGAAGTATGCTGCATCTATTGAAACTGGGCACAAAGGGAACCCGGGCTTGTACATATATTTCCAATAGGAGGCTAGAATGGCCCTAGTTGTGTCACGTGATCCTAGTAAATAGAGGGGAATATATAAGTGATCATATTTCTTCTGGACAAAGGATCTGGGATCTCAAATATAGCACCAAATTAGGTACAGCTCCCTTTACAGAAAATGGGCATTATTTTGCCTATGTGGAATCAGATTGTTACAAAAAAATAAATAAAATCAATATTAAAAAAAAGAAAAGTTAGTGCCTGTTTAAAAAGGGGTCCCCCTAATGCAGGGATCCCCAACCTTTCCTACTCATGAGCCACAAGCACATGTAAAAAGACTTGGGGAGCAACACGAGCATCATAAAAGTTCAAATAAGGGCTACGCTTGGCTATTAGGCAGTCTCTATGCACACTATCAGCTTACAGGGGGATTTATTTGTAGTAAATCTTGTTTTTATTCAACCAAAACTTGCCCCCAAGTCAGGAATTCAAAAATAACTCCCTGGTTTGGGGGCACTGAGAGCAACATCCAAGGGGTTGGAGAGCAACATGTTACTCACGAGCCACTGGTTGGGGATCACTGCCCTAATGGAAGATGAAGGGGCACACAGTGTTACATCAAGAGGGTGATTTAATTCAAGCAATTTTTTCAATTCAAGATTTTAGAGTTTTTCGATTTTGAAATTTTCTTTTTGAGTTTGCAAACTCACAAATTCGAAGTATTCGAGATTTTTTATTTGATTGAGTTTTTCATATTCGGATTTTTTATTGAATAAGAATTCCAGTTCTTTTAAATTGTTTAAAATTGAGTTTATTAAAAGTAGAAAAACTCAAAAACTGGTGAATAAGCCCACAAGTGTGATGATTGTACAAATCAGCCTATATCCAGGGGTAAAGGAGATAACTATGGTTTAGTTGAAAGTATTATTATCTATGTGTCTGCTCTTCAAGGAGAACTAAAGCTTAGCTAAAGAAATAGGTTAGAAATGTTGTACATTATGTTTTGGGTTCTGTACCAGCCCAAGGCAACCACAGCCCTTTAGCAGGGAAGATCTGTGCCTCTGAAGTTGCCCCCAGTAGCCCCCATCTTCTTTTCTGCTGATTCACTGCCCATGCTCTGTGCTGCTGTCACTTACTGAGCTTAGGGATCAACACACAATATACTGTATATATAGAATATATATGTAACAGTATAAGGCTGATTAGTAATTTATTTGAAACCAGTGCAATAAGCATCAGAATTTAATAATCAGACCTGTAGCATCAGTTTATATGACAGGCCAGCCTCATTTTTTGCTTGATAATTTGCAACGACGCCTAAGCTTAGCTCAGTGCACACTGAGCATGTGCACTGTCCCGGACAGTTCTAACAGAAACCAAAATGGGGAGCTCCTGTGATAACTGTAAAGACCTATATCATTACTATTATAGAGATGCTGAAATTTTTGGCTAGTGCAGTCAGTTGTGGCATTTCTAGACATTCATTTTTAGGGTTTAGTTCTCCTTTAAATTCTGTACATATCTGTACATGCCCGGCCTACCTTAGGGCCCTGGCTCCTCCCTACCAGGCCCTGATTTGTAGCGAGGCCACAAAGGCCCAGGGCAGCACAAATTTAGAGGTGGCACGCCGCCTTGCCGCACCAAAATTTTGCAGCAATGGGGACCTCTACCCACTGCTCTGTATGCGAGTTTAAGTGGTCCCTGCCGCACATACTTGTGTGTGGGGGGGAATTCCGCAAATGTGTGTGCGGGGGCGAATGGGGTGTACTTCCAGTTAAGAAATACGGAGCTGCTCCCTACTAAAGGCTACTAGATTAAAGCCCTCCAAAACACTATTAAAACTATTATTGGGAACCTGGACCCTTGATCTCCTTGAGGAGGGGCAAGTGGAGCAATATATATATATCATAACAGTCCAACTTGCACCCCCCAACTGTTGTTGAGCCTCATCTCCTGGCATTCCAAAACAGCTGAAGGTTGAATGTATGTAATTGCCTCATGCTTTGATGGGTGCACAGCCTTCCTACATTCCGTGGATCCCATCTTCTATAACTATGGCGAGTGTGGCTTTGTATTCAGTAGCCAATTTGAAACAGTGTATTTAGGATTTGCATACATTTATAATTACAGTTATAATTTACAACATATCAGTCCAGTATCCTAAACTGCCCTGTTTAGACAGCAAAAAACAGTTCGCACTTGTGTAGAAAACTTGCTAAAAAAAATAGACAGCTGAGAGTTAAAGATGCAACATCATCGACTTGGACTGAAGTCACCAGAATGTGTTTTTATAACTAATTCACTGCCCATTAACAACCACCAGCATGGGTAGATCATAAAACAAAATTGCCACTGATTTCAGTCGTCACATTAATATAAATTCCAAGCATAATAAAAGCAAATGGACCCAAAGCTGAGATGTGAGGTACCTGATATAAAGCTGGACATCAACATTGTATTAAAACTTGTCCACACAATCCGCGTTCAATTACTTTTCCCTATAAATAACATTCTCTAGAAATATTACCCCAATCAATTTGTTGGTAAATAAAATCCCAGTGTCAAGCAATTAGTTAGCCTTCTGCTTCAGCAACAGCCTATGGGGTTAAAACTACTGTATACTCAAATCAATGTGATTATAGGAGCAATTGCATGAAATTAATATGAGGTCATTTCTACTCATCTTGTGAGATTGTATATACTGCGTGTGGAACTGGCAAATAGAAGGATTCAAAGAATTCCTGTAGAGCACATGCATGTGTGAAGAATAGTGTGAAAAATTTTCTTAACATGATGTTTAAACCTCTCTCTATATATATATACAGGTATAGGATCTGTTATCCGGAAACCCGATATCCAGAAAGATCCGAATTACGGAAAGCCTGTCTCCCATAGACTCCATTTTAACCAAATAATTCAGATTTTTAAAATTGATTTCCTTTTTCTTTGTAAAAATAAAACAGCGCTTTGTATTTGATCCCAACTAAGATATAATTAATCCTTACTGAATGTAACATAATCCTATTGGGTTTAATTAATGTTTTATTGATTTCTTAGTAGACTTAAGGGATGAAGATCCAAAATACAGAAAGACCCCTTATCCGGAATACCCTTGGTCCCGAGCATTCTGGATAATGGGTCCTATACCTATATATATATATATATATATATATATATATATATATATATTTGTTTTATGTATGAGAAAGAGAGAGAGAGAAAGAAAACGACAAGGCAAGGAAAGGACAAGGATTGGTGGATTCTCTATTTAGGGGTTATTGCAAGAATAACCCTGGGGAAGGTTTTTTACCTGGTCATTGCTTCTTGTAGGAAAAAACTACAATGGCTCAGAGCAAAAAATAGCACAGTGCTCTACAGTCGTCTTTATCCCAGGTTGGTATTGACTTGGCTTTGCAGCTGCGCAGTAGAGTATTCACTTCCAAGTGTAGTTCCCTCCTTGCTAGGGACACCTGCAAAGATAAATAAAATGGCCACATGTGGTTGCAAAGGAAGCACCAGCCTGGTGAAAAAAACGTAGGGATTGCGTTTATTGGAGAGTGCCTAACGTATTCTCACATCACAGTGAATCCTCCTGGCAGGCAAACCCCCTTTGACAGTGGATGCCATTTTATTTGAAATAATAGCTAATTCAAATTTAAAGGCAAAATAGGTGAATTGTAAATGGATTATAATTCATTAAAGAAGCATTACATCCCCTTGATCAATATAAGTTCCATGAATAGGGCATGTGTGAAAGTACTTTTTGCCTATTGCTTTAAACAAGAAAATTCTATTGTTTTGTTTTTTCTTGAGCTAAACTAAAAGTAGATAAGGTAAATGTTTGGTCCTTGCAAAGTACATATTTAGATTATCAGAGCACGTATAATAAGATGTCCGTTATGCAGAGGGGTTATCTGTGCACCAGTAATGTAAATATCTACCTAACATGGAGTCACTTTAATATCCCGTTTTGGATTAGGAAATAACATAGATTTTTCCTTCAGATGGGTGGGGCTGGGGATATCGGGAGAATTTAGGCTAATTCCATAGTTTGGCCCTGGGGCCAAACGATCGAATTATAATGACGGGTATAGGAGTTCCCCGATCTGACTAGATTTTATTATCCTGCCCAATAATTTCAGGCCAGATATCGGTCAGCAGGCCCGTCGGTAGTGCCCATACACGGGCTGATTAGCTGCCGAATCTGTCTAAGGGACCGATATCGGCAGCTAGAATCGGCACGTGTATGGGGACCTTAAAACAATAGTCAGAAATCTGTTCAGCACAAGCCCCACTCTTGTTGAACAAGAGAATAAACTGCCCCTTCAATGTAGCTTCCTCCATTGTATAAAACTCTCCCACTTCTGCACCCTACTAATTAGACTATGTACATTGGCTAATTCCTCATCTGCAGCCCCCTCCTCTAGGCATTAACCTCACGTGCCTTTTTTTTTTTTCTTTTTAAATCTGCCCTTGACAATCTGAGCAGAGAATGTAAATACTCCCTTCCTACCTTCCATAACCTTATTTAAAGATTCCAAATTCCCAGCATACTGTACACTGCTAATTGGTTTTCCAAGTGTACTTCTGATTAATTGTTGATAATGCCTCTGGCTGTAGCAAATGTATGTACTCAGTCTGTAGTTAGCTATGAGAAATGTCCCCCCCCACACACACACACCATTTTTTTCAAATATACATTTTTTTGGAATGTTAAAAATCTATTGCCAACAATGGCCATTTTAGCAACTATTTCTCTACATGCCTCTGTAATTATGCTGTAAATGTACTCACTAAATGAATATGGCAAGTGAATGTTTCTTTACATAAATGCTTCTAAAAATATAGCTGCACTGGTTAACTACACACCGGGCTAAATTGCCTTGCTAAAATGAAAACGCAGCGAGCAGTCTTTTTATGGGAGAGCGCTATTTAGAGGCCTGCTGTTAAAATAATGCAGCTTATGAATCTAAAAAATGTGTACGTCAACTGAGTTATGCTACATTTAATTACTTTGGTAAGATCTAAGACATAGTCAAAAATGATCACCATGAAGTCGGATAATGAAATGGAATAATAAACAAAGTTGGGAGTGTTCTGTCAACACTTGGGAGTCATTGGTTCAGAAATGTTTTGAGAAAGAAATTGGGAAACGGGACAGTTTTCCAGCACAGCAGCTTCAAAAAATGACATTTTTTCCAAAGAGAGGTAGCTTGAGGTGGCTTGATCTTTAATCTTAAGGGAGGATAATTCCTCCTTGGGGTTATTTATAAATGTAGCTGCAAGTGCGGTCTCGCAAAAATGGACACAATTGTTGTAGGCATCGACATTATTTATTATAGGTATTTCCATCTAAACACACTTGGTATTTCTATAGCGCTAACACATTTCCACAGCACTTTATAGAGATGATACATCATTCACATGAGTCTCTGCCCCAGACAGTTTAAGGTCCCTATCATATTCACACACATTAGGGACAATTTAGTCAGAAGCCAATTAACCTGCCCGTATGTTTTTGGAGCATGGGTGGAAACTGACATAGGGAGAACATACAAGCTACTTGCAGATAGTGGCCTGCCTGGGATTGAAGTAGAAGTGCTATTCATTGAGCCACTTTACTGTCCATATAGCATCAGGCACCATTCCATCCATCCTGCCTCTTCTGCTGAATCACAAGGAAGGAAATCCCTGGAGTAGCCACTACCCTGGCATTGGCATGTTAATTTATATAATGTTGTTCAATTAAAGATTTCTACTTTTTAATTGGTTGGCCCTTGTGGAAGCTTTTAACACCCATTTGTCCATGTTGTCCATGTCCATCCTATTAGTAATTCTAGGGTTCCCACAGTGGCTGCATCAGTAGGTGCACCTAAAGAATCAGATGCAACATCATTTTGATGCTGAGTGTCAGAATTGACACAGTCCCAGCTGAAAACATTGTATCCAGTTTACTACCAAACGTGAGGGGCAGGCTGGGGGCTTGTAATGCATCCCTAATCCCACCCTATAACTTGTGTGCAATTCAGAGGCACAAGGTAACACAGGTGTATGACACATCTTGGCCCTGTATAGGGTTGCCACCTGCCCTGTGTGTCAGAGACTTAGGTGGTAAAATACTAGCCGAGTCCGGGACCGGTATTACTAATTTACTGGCGATATAGTTAAAGGTAAATTTGTAATAACCAGTCAATCTGTCCCAGTCTGCCTCCGATCTACCCCTTTCACTCATTCCTAGCACCTATACTCGCCAAATCCCCAGCCAATCCACGCTTGATGATATGACTCTGTCCCCTTAACGGCTCAACTCTGCCCCTCAGTACCATGACTCGGCTCCTCGATGTCACAACCCGCCCCAGCCCTGTCTGGTAAAGCAATTATAAAATTGTGGCAATCCTAGCCCTGGCCTGCGCTAGCAAGGTAGGAAGTGCCAGTGGGCACAGGACATAGTGAAACCTAGTATTTATCATTTTTGTTACATGGACAACATTAAGGGGGCGATATACTAAAGGGTGATAATACGAGGCTATTTATAGCATGCGCTAAAAATTGTATCGCTCCTTATTTTTGCAACTTAACGCTCAGTTCACTATGGACATGTGTCATAATTAAGACGCAATGTTCTTTGCGTTATTTAACTTGTGATGAGCATTTTTCTTGTGTTATTTTCCGCCACGTGTGTTATTTCCCCCTGAGCGTGATATATTTCGCTGCATTCTATATTAGCGCACAATTTTACGCACGTAACCATTACTTTCGGAAAACTACTGTTCTGAAAATGACCATTTCCCTGAAAACTGGAGGATGCATCACTCTAGGGCCAACACATACTTGAATAAATCCCACTGCAAAATCCATGTTGTGTTGCCAAAAGCTCACGAACCACAATTTTCTTTAAGTACCGCCTGCCCCAAGTAGGTGTAAATATTCACACAGACTAATGCGATATTTAGCGTGTTTAACGCTTCTTATGTGTTTGTGAATCATGCGTTAGTATTATTTCTATGTGAGAATTACTGCAATGGGAGGTAAATAACGCATTGAGATGGTGTGGTTTTTTGCGCATGCGATATGCGTCTTAACGCATGTGAAATGACTTTACATAGTTACATAGGGTTGAAAAAAGATCAGTGTCCATCAAGTTCAACCCATCCAAGTAAACCCAGCACACACAACCCACACCTACCAATCTATACACTCGCATACATAAACTATAAATACAACCACTAATACTAACTGTAGATATTAGTATCACAATAGCCTTGGATATTCTGATTGATCAAGAACTCATCCAGGCCCCTCTTAAAGGCATTAACAGAAGCTGCCATTACCACATCACTAGGAAGGGCATTCCCCAACCTCACTGCCCTCACCGTGAAAAACCACCTACGCTGCTTCAAATGGAAGCTCTGTTCCTCTAATCTAAAGGGGTGACCTCTGGTGCGTTGATTGTTTTTATGGGAAAAAAGAACATCCCCCATCTGCCTATAATCCCCTCTAATGTACTTGTACAGAGTAATCATGTCGCCTCGCAAGCGCCTCTTTTCCAGAGAAAACAACCCCAACCTCGACAGTCTAACCTCATAGCTTAAATCTTCCATCCCCTTAACCAGTTTAGTTGCAGTCTCTGCACTCTCTCCAGCTCATTAATATCCTTCTTAAGGACTGGAGCCCAAAACTGCACTGCATACTCAAGGTGAGGCCTTACCAGGGACCTATAAAGAGGCAAAATTATGTTCTCATCCCTTGAGTCAATGCCCTTTTTTATACAAGACAGCACTTTATTTGCTTTAGTAGCCACAGAATGACACTGCCTGGCATTAGACAACTTGTTATCAACAAAAACCCCTAGATCCTTCTCCATTAAGGAAACCCCCAACACACTACCATTCAGTAGATAGTTTGCGTTTATATTATTTCTACCAAAATGCATAACTTTGCACTTATCAACATTGAACCTCATTTTCCAGTTTGCTGCCCAGTTATCTAATTTTGTCAAATCGCTCTGCAAAGCAGCAGCATCCTGCATGGAACTTATAGTTTTGCACAATTTTGATGAATCGGGAATTAATTATTGCATGCTTTTTAATGCAAAAAAGCATGCATAAGCGTTATCGACCTTTAGTGAATCGGCCCCTAAGTATCTATAGAACTGTCCCTTAAAGGACACCATAAAAATGCTTCCTCCACGAGAGGTGCCAGCTAATAGAGCTCACACTCTGGTTGGGGTAATAAACATGGGGGCGGCCATGTTATTTATTAATATTATTCTGAACAAGACTCTCTGCGGAGCGGTGGATGTAACTCACCCGCCAATAATTAGCAACTTGTGGCACTCGCTCGTTATGTGCATGAGTGTGCAACAACATGGCTGCCTCCCTCTAGGTGTGAGCAACCTAGAGCTGTTTTTTGTTTTTTTAAAAAATATTGTTTCGCTCAAACAAAGGGGCTCTAATGGGGGAAGCAATTTTAGGGTGATAGGTTCCCTTTAAGTGCTGTTGAAAATATAGGCCATTATTTCTTTTGGTTTTCACACTGGATGCATCTCACGCTGTCACACAATCAATATTTTGGGGATCTATAAGTAATATTAGGGACTTAGGGGCAGGGGATTTCTTTTGATGAACTTTACTTTTAAGTACATATATGAAAGAAGTTTCTGAATTATTCTTCTTATCAATTCTACAGAGTGCCTGGAAGGTATTAGAACAAAGGTTTAAATCTAATGCTGCAAGGTACAGCGGAATACAGTATATGAAATGCATAAGGGCAATCAATGAGAAGATTATACTTAGAGAGGCTCTTACTGTGAACAAGGACTCTAGCTGTAGATTAAAAATATCCCTTGGCAGATTGCAAGTGGCAATTAAAGTTGAACTTAGTAAAAATACACTTTCAGCAATTCTCCAAGCCTTTCCTTAAGTGCAGCGTTCACTGCATCATTTTCTCTAGAAAATGAATTGGCTTTTTTTTTTTAAATCTAGTTTGAAGTGTGTATAATATAGTGAGAATCGGTATACTACATGCATTTATTATTGCACAAAACCTAAATTCTGCCAGACAAATAATTCTTCAAAAAATCATGTTGCTTATTATCATTATTATTCTTTATACAGCATCAAAGCTGTGATGATATGTTGCCATTTATTGTATGTTCCAATAAGGAAACAGCTGAATGGAACAGCAGAAAAAACTTGACTCATAGTAAATAAATACATTAAAGCATGTTATTACTGGAGCTGTACTGTAAAGTTGTCTTTCAACATGTACAAGAGGTCTAGGGCAGGTCTATGAAGGATCTTCTTTTGTGTGTAAATCTTGTAAAAAATTAATCACTTTTGCAAATTACATTAATTAATATAAAAAATTTGTAACAACAGCATCATCTGCCGGTCAGTTCCTCTGACTGTACAGTTGGAGGGATATATGTTCCAAAGGAAAATAGAGTACTGTTCTGATGTTGCTCTGCTCAGGAAATAGATCAAAAACCTCCAATACCATTTCCAATCTGATTTCTGAGCAGAGAAACATCAGAACAGTTCTTTGTTTTCCTTATTTTCCTTTTTGTCTCTTCGACTACAGAGTCAAAGGAACTAAACTGCTGTCTCTCTATCTGTTGCACTCGCTTTATGACAACTCCAACACTGCATTAACAGCCAATGGCTGCTGAGAGTAAGGGCTCTGGCACACGGGGAGATTAGTCGCCCGCGACAAATCTCCCTTGTCACGGGCAACTAATCTCCCCAAACTACCATCCCATCAGCGAACATGTAAGTCGCCGGTGGGATGGTAACGCTGCGCAGGCGATTTCGGCAAATCGACGAAGTTGCCTCGCGAGGCATTTTCAGCGATTTGCCAAAATTGCGCCACCGCGTGTGCCATCCCACCGGCGACTTACATGTTCGCCGGTGGGATGGCAAATGATGGCAACTCGGGGAGATTAGTCGCCCGCGAACAGGGAGATTTGTCGCGGGTGACTAATCTGCCCGTGTGCCAGAGCCCTAAAGGGTTCAGCAAGTGCTGGAAAAAGATTGCTTTTCTTAAACTTCCAGAGGATTGTTGTCCTATTCTCTTTCCATACCTAGTAATTGTATGTGCATGTCTTTTCAATTAGTGTTCAAAAACACATAGTGGTGATCTACAAGCATCCAGTCCAGTCAAGTGATGGGCGCATGTCGCTTAATAATGTCACATCAACTGCACGAGGCACTTGCAGGCAGTACCCATAAAAAGTAATTAGGGGGTGATTTCAAGTGTTTTGCTCCCAGGCACAAAGCTCCAAACTACTTGGGTCAACAAAACTCTTGAAATCAGGATTCTTAAAGAAACACTACACTACCAAAGTTCTCCAGGCTATGTGGCACAATGACTGCACAAGGAACTGCCAATGAGAATCCTGTCTGTCGAGATCTTCCAATTCTTGCCTCCTCACTGGTGGCATTAGGCATTTTTTTGTCTTGCAAAAATTACTTGCTGTTTAAGTAAATATATCACTATAGAACAGAGGTCGGCAACCCGCGGCTCCAAAGCCGCATGCGGCTCATTTTGGGCTTAGGTGCGGCTCCGGTCAGGCTGGTGACTATCATCCTCCGCGGCGAGCAGCGCGCCTGAAAAGCCACTGAAAGACTAGTGACTACTAGTCTTTCAGTGGCTTTTCAGGCGCTGCTCTCCGCGGAGGATGATGTGTGTGCTGCCGCTGGCCGGCAGCCTATCAGAGAGGCTGCCGGACCGCGATGACGTCATCGCGCCGCCAGACTGCCGCTGCGCTGAAGAGGAGGACCGGGCTGAAGGAAGGCACGTGATTCGCTCTCAGGAGGTAAGTCACAGAGCCTGGACTCTGGCACATTATACTGGGGCTGGACTCTGGCACATTATACTGGGGCTGGACTCTGGCACATTATACTGGGGCTGGACTCTGGCACATTATAGGGGGGCTGGACTCTGGCACATTATACTGGGGCTGGACTCTGGCACATTATAGGGGGGCCTGGACTCTGGCACATTATACTGGGGCTGGACTCTGGCACATTATACTGGGGCTGGACTCTGGCACATTATACTGGGGCTGGACTCTGGCACATTATACTGGGGCTGGACTCTGGCACATTATACTGGGGCTGGACTCTGGCACATTATAGGGGGGCTGGACTCTGGCACATTATACTGGGGCTGGACTCTGGCACATTATAGGGGGGCTGGACTCTGGCACATTATACTGGGGCTGGACTCTGGCACATTATAGGGGGGCCTGGACTCTGGCACATTATACTGGGGCTGGACTCTGGCACATTATAGGGGGGCTGGACTCTGGCACATTTTTTTTTTTGCGGCTCCAAGTTTTTTTTTCTTTTCGAAAACGGGTCCAAGTGGCTCTTTATGTCTTAAAGGTTGCAGACCCCTGCTATAGAACAATAAGAAATAAATGCACGTAGTTAGAAGCATATTTATTAACATTCTGATTTCTGGGTTTTTATGTTTTCATACAAATATTGGTGGACTTACACAAAAAAAAAAACTCAGGAAACCTCTAAAGCCACAATTTAAATAAAGATTAAATAAAGATAAAATAAAGATTTGCTTAGGACAAATCCCTTTGACTTCTACATGACCTCGACAGCTTTTAGATGGCTTATTTTTACAGTTTAGTTTTTCGTGGTTTTGACGCATAATAAATGGTGAAAATGTAGCATTTTGTTACATGAAAAGAATCACGTTTTACCGTGAACATTATTAAATGGCCCCCTTACTGTTTGTCCTGCCAAAAACTGCTGCTATGCCCGAGACCTTCTAGTCTCTGTTTCATGGGAAAGATCAGCCAAAGAAAGATATTTTTGCTTAGGTTTTGATTGTACAGCTTGGTTGGGTTCATAAAGATCGCAGCAGAGATCTGGAACAGACACAGACAATCTGGCAAGTTAGAAATATACAATACAGAGATACTTAACTGTCTTTATGAAACCATGCATGATGTTTCACAGAACAAATGACACAATGCTTATCTGGCACACACAATTCTATCCAAACAAACCCCATTCCTGCATTGTTCTTGGGGATGGCGAGCTCCAGGTGGAGCAGGTGAGAGTCATGTTTGTGGGTTGCTAAGTAACAGGGCAGCCTAAAGCACCTGCCTAACACAAAGCAATCGAGAGGTTAATGAAGCAAGGCACTCAGTAGCTAATCAGCATGCAGAACAGCTAAAAATAGTTCTATACAAAAAGCCCATATATTTGTTGGACACTGTTTCATTGCAGGGAAGCAAGGCACGGCTTTAAGCTTTATTTGGTATGTACAGTGTTTCTGGCTCAGACATCTGGGACCGAGAGAATTAGTAACACTTTTAGCTAAATGCATAATAGAAAAATAACAGGAATAATCAGCAATAGTTGGATTGTTATAATGTATATCCATTGTGTAGGAGGGATAGAACAGAACCTAAATCAAATCAGCAAATCTCAGCGATTCATTTATTAAAGAATAAGTAAACATTTTTTCTTTATTATCTCTAAAATGACTCTGTACAGCCCCAGAATAACACCATTCTCCCTGCATCCAGAATTATTTTGTATCTCTATGTCAGACAGTTTGAATACAGCTCTTTTGCTGACTTCTTTGTCTAGCTTGAAGCTTCACCCACCTCTGATGTGAGCACTCTTTCTCTCTCCCATTATGACGACCTCAAAGAGGTTCCTACTGGGCATGCTCACTGCCTTTGTTCCAATTAAAATTAATCGGGCATACTTGGAGAGACTCGGAGTGCTCAGAAAGCAAAAGGGGGTGGAGTTTCTCTCTAGACAAGGAAGTCAGGAGAAGAGCTGCAGTTCAGATGCTTGTAATAGAGTAATAGAGGAACAAAATAAATCTGCATGCAAGGAGAATGGTATGTTACTTTAGGCAATTTAATAAAATAAAAGGCTTGCTTACCCTTTAAGCATTGCATTTTGGGGAAATGCTTATAGTTTTATTCAAACCTCTGTTTTCCTTTTCCGCTGCTTTACACTGCATGCTCTGTGCTGCTGTCAGTTACCTTACCAATATATGTTCACAAATGTTCTTTGAGCATTCTAGTGGTTTGACCCACATATTGCTTCCCACATTTCATACAAGTTTGAGAATAACATTTTTGAACAGCAATTAATATACTGCTTAATATAATATTTTTTATTTGTAATGTGGGAATCAAAAGACATTTATACACCCCAATCATTGTTAATCATGTGGGAATACTAGATGATTATTGAGAGGTAATTATAATGGGGGTTAAAAGGCCTAAGGATCTACCTTTCCTAGTCACAAATTTACACCCATTTCTTAGAACATAATCCAAAATAGGATCTCTCTTCAATATAGTGAGATTCTTATTAATAATCTTTTTAATCTGAGAAAATTGTGGACTATACGTAAAAATACACAAAGGTACCTCAGACCCAAATTCGGGACCCACAGTCCCCAAAGGGACATTAACGGGGGAACCAGTCTGGCCCTCTGCATTGCATTGGCTTGGTATTTTTTAGAGATTAGGTTACTGATCCTGATTTAGCTTTGGTTTCCTTTGTTCGCCATTAACACTTGGGTGGCAATAGCGTTACAGTTCGGAGAAATAACAAAATTATTTAAAAAAAAAAACTACATCTTACAAGAAATTGCAAAGGCAAAATGGTTTGCTGTGTTATGATGTGAAAGCAATATGTCCCTGACCGTAGCACTTTGTACTCTAGTGTGGAAACAGGAATAGTAAGTTAGGAACGGGAGAGCTACTACATACAGAGCAGGCACCATGGCTTTATAAATATGTGCTTATTTTAACCCAATTTCTGAGCTTTTCTAATTGGTGTAAATTTAACATAGCATTTTTATAAACCTTATATTTGAAGAGATGTAATTGGCATACTGTAGCTTGAGTAGGGGGATCTGAAAGATTTTTGCCGCCACCACCTGGAAGTGACTCCTTCAAGCGGGGCTCACTGCCGGAAGTGACATCATCGCAGATACGCACTCGCTGTTCTGATGCTCCTGTATGCCACCTGCGCAAGTGCTTCTACTGACATCAATATGTCACTGAATACTTACTGCACACGTGCAAGGAACTACCAGAGAACCTGTAAAAACCTGGGGGAATTTGGTATGGTGACAGGAATAGGGGGAGTTGACAGCTGCAATATGTGTTTATTTTTATTTCTGGATTTTGAAAAGAGAGCAAATAATCACTGTTATTTTTGTTATAGACTGAGCACAAGCTTGGATGCAGTTCTTGCACATTCAGTATATTTGCAGGTTTATGGAGTTTTTTTACTTATTTCATGCAGTCGTCGTGGATTTCCAAGTAAGAAGTGACAGGACATTGTGGGCAGCAGATCCAGCAAGCCAAGAATCAGAAAGGGGCAAATGAATTAAAATTTACTGATCTTTCCAGATTCACTGAAACATTTGAAAAATTTGCCAAATGCTGCACAACCTTTTTGATGCACATGATTATTTTTGATGTGACGCAACATTTTTGAGGTGACCGTGACTTATATGATGCAACCACAATTTATTTGACATGACTGTGACCTTTTTGACGCGATCGCAACTTTTTTCTCACTCGCGGCCAATGGTAAAATACTGAATTTCATAGCAAATCCATGCCTGGCGGAAAAATTCGCTCATCACCAATTAAAATTTGTATTCAAGTTTTGGCCCTGATTTAAGAAAATTTTAACAAAAAAACTGATTTAAGTTTTTGAGATTTTATCTATTAAACAAATGTTTTTTGAAAACTTGAATGAAAAGAATTGGCAACTAAAACATGCCCAGCTTCTTTAGAAGATGTGGTTTTACTGTTTAAGCTATTTTTTTCATTTTTCTTAGTTTTTTGTGAGAAAAAAACTTGATCGCATTTATTAAAAAAAAACAACTCAAATTTGAAAACCTATAATATGACCCTTCCCATTTTGCCTCAAAACAATCTAAATCATTTAGTGAATTAGATAAATGTTGCAGGAACCTGTGCAACTGAAGTCAATCTCAACTGCACATGCTCCTGCAGGCTTAGGGCAGATTCATTATGCGGTATAAAAAAGCAAACAAAATGTGTCCCACATTGGCAGGATCTGCCGCAATAAAAACGGCTTAATGTTATACATATTTTTTTTAGAGCGACTTCCACCGCAACAGAAGTGGTGTAAAATAATGGTGTCGTATCTATCATATGTTCAGGTGGAGTAAAATAAAACACACCATGATAAAGTTGCTATTAATTATACACAGCTTTTTACACTGTTTTTTTCAGTGAATTTCACACAGCATAATAAATAGGCCCCTTAGGCTAATGCCACATGTAGCATATTCTCGGCAAGCCGAAAAACACTTGAAAAAACGTCTACTTGTGCCTGCATGGGAAGCATGGAATACGCTTGGGTGGAGGCACATGTAGCCGATATCCGCCAGAAAAATTGCCTCCTGATAAAATTGGCCCTAGTGAATAGGGACCTTGGATTGTAAAATCTACTGGAACAGGGACTGGTGCAAATGATTTATAATCTCTGCTAAGTTCTATGGGATATTTCAGCACTATATAAATAAAGGAAAATAATAATGGGCAGTGAGATGATTTATTTTCCTTTTTCTGCCATTTATAGTTTTCCTGCATATGCACGTAGTTGGATTCTGTATGCATTTATGTTTGCACTTACAGCGTGTGATTATATACACCTAGGGATCAGTACAACAAAGTATTTGCAGTGTAGGCATGAATATATTGATCTGTTTCTATACGCAATACCTTCATTTCTATGTAGATCTGTGATTTGAATTTATGCAGTAAATAAGAAACTAGCACAATGTTGCAGGTGAAATGTTACAGCAGTCTCTTCTTGCCACTGCAAATTTTGTATAGGTATGGGATGTGTTATCCAGAAACCCATTATCCAGAAAACTCAGAACTATGGAAAGGCCATCTCCAATAGATTTCATTCTAATCAAATATTTAACATTTTTAAAAATGATCTCCTTTTTCTCTGTAATAATAAAATAGTACATTGTACTTGATCCTAACTATGATATAATTGATCCTTATTGGGTGCAAAACAATCCTATTGGGTTTATGTAATGTTAAAAGAAGAACAACAGCTTATTTTGCAGATTCCCCCCAAATGTTAGTTGCGTGCCCCCCTCCTGAACGCTGTATCAGAACTAAAAAATTCATTGAAGTTTACGATTTTCATCCCTTTCAACTTAACTACTGCTCCTGAATTTGCGTCCGCCATCTTTTTTAACTCTGCATCACTTCTCCTTTCCTGTTCTTAGCAAACTGCACGCACCAAAATAATACTGCCCCCGACCCCAGTTTTGCCAGTTTAAATGAATAAAAAGATAAAAAGTGTGTAAATGTTTATAAACATATTGCTTGCAAATGTACAGACCTCAGACAGACAAGGCACTGTGTTAAACTGTAGGGCAAACTCTGCAGCACTGTGAACAAACTGACAGCTAGTAAAGAACTGAGAAGGAGTGATCATGTTGCTATGGTTATACAACGTGACTGCTCCTATTGGCAGAGCAGGGGACTAAGGTGGAGCGGAAAGTTCAGACTATCACATGACCAGTACCTCTTCACTGGACTCAGGGGAAAGAGGAGTTCATTGCGCACGCGCAGGGCTCTGTGAGATCTTCATTGCGCCTGTGCATGCCCAGATCTGGAAGCAGAGGAAGTTAATATTTTTCTAAAATGAACAATTTGATTAATCATCTTCCAGTTCATGCTCTAAATGGCATTCATTCTTGATTTGCTTGTAGCAGTCATTCCCACTCACAGGTAGGTGCAGGTTCCATTTCCCTATTTAACTCTATTGATTTATTTCCCTATTTTCTTTCGAATAAGAAAAGGTTTCAGAAGTGATACAAAGTGCATAATGGGGAGCCTGGATGTGTGCAAGTTACTGTCATTTTAAAATCTTCACCTTTTTTCATGAATGTGTTTTTACATTTTATGAGCTAAAGGTGGGAGACATGTTGTATGTAGAGAGGGATTGTTGGCTTTCCCAACCTATGGCCCCTAGCAGTCGGGACCAGCACCTCTAAGTATAGTAATGGCGACCAAAGTCCAACACCAAGATCCAATAATAGGTGGTATGCAGAGTATAGAACTTTTTCTTTTTTTTATGTTCTTAGATCAGGGTCAGATTGGGGGGTGCAGGGCCCAGCGGAGCTCCCACCCCAGGGGCCCTGCAAGTGCCCCCGCCGGCTGGTTGGGAACGGTTGGCCGGGGGAGTGTCGGCAAGGGTCTGTGCCACCGGGGCACACCAGGATTTTTCACCGGTCTGACCCTGTCTTAATTATGACAATAATTATGAAAATGAATTACCTTTATTCCTACAGCAGCCAAGCAACTCCTTGCAAAATCTTGGCTTACTCTCTCTCTCCCAATTTCTTGCTTAAAAGTTTTTATTTCTCACATAATTATCAATAAAAAATTAACTAGTATTCTTTCAGGTACCCATGGCAAGTTCCTTAGTATTTAGGCCAGTAGTCAACATGTGGCTACCAAATAGCCAATCACAGCCTATATTTGGCCCCCAAGGAAGATTTTTCATGTGTGTGTGGCTCACCAACACTTTTTACATCTGGGTGTGGTTTGTGGTAATGTTCCCCTTTAAATATATAGAGAGCTCTCTAACCCTTTTCCTGTGGGGTCCACCACCATGGATCTCTGTTTTCATTATTATTCTATTCCCAGATTATACAATCTGTATACTCTACAAATAACTCAGGCAAAAAGTTTAAAATGATTCTCAACTTGTTTGTATTTGTTCCTAATAGCCTTACTGACAAGCTTTGTTATTGTCTTTCACTTAATGGTTTGGATAATGTTTTCAATTTTCAAGTTTTTATTCTTGTTTTTTTTTTGGTTTTTAAATGAATAAAAATGTATTTAAAAAATTCACACCTGCATAAATGATCATATTTATAGTGTAAATTTGGTTGCTGCCATCCTATCTTTGTCATTATATGTGCTCCAAAGGAAAATGATTCCTCATTTCTTTATTGACTGAATATAATATTAATGGCATCAGTCACTACATGCAGTACAGCCTTTAGTGCTGCCAGTTCATCTTTAGTGAGATGGCACATTATGCAACTTACTGTTCATTATACCAGTCTATAAAGTGTTTGCAGTCTATCCAGTGTGTATTTACCTTACTCTTCTCTCTGATATATACAGTATGTCATTTACTTTGGGTGTTTAATTCAAACAGGGCCTTTTAGAAATTAGAAAGATCAATATCTTTTTAGGAACTCTTTGCATTTGTTCGAAACACTAAAAGGCAACTGATACACCATGAAGAGATTAACTTATTGTTTGAGAGAGTAAAGGTAACATCACACACAATCACTTGATCTAATAATAGCATAGACATTATTATTCTTAGGGCCTGTTATTCACTTTAATCTAATTTTGTATTAAAGAATAGTTTTACTTTATTGTGGTTATATTTGAAACAAGATGGGTTGCCATGATTGTGAAGTCAGTTTTCCCAGCAGCAATTTGCAGAGTAATCAGTACATTTAGATTTCTGCAGTGAATTTGTGCAAGAACACTCTATAGGGACCAGTAAGGAATGCAGAGGCAAGTTTGGTCACACTAGCATCTTGCTCATCTGTATAGCTGCATCGGGCACTATTGTGTCTCTTCTGTTTATCTGCACGCTGGGCATCCCTGTGGTTACTGTTACCCTGAATATGGTGGTAACTGCATGGTTTCCACCATGGGCTATATCAATAGGCACAAATGATTTGTGTCAATTGATGCAGGGTGCTGAGGAGCAGTAGTGCTCATTTCAGAATGGAAGGCAGGGACTAAAGTGCACCAAGTGCAACTATTTGAAAGTGCAAGGAGTGCATTTTGGCGCAAATAATTATAATGAAAGTGGCTTTACACACAACTGACTGCAGGGAAATTGGAAGGACTGCAACTGCACTTGCCCTTGAGAACTAATGTAATGGAGTGTTCACAAATTAAATTATAGATATAAAAAGCTCAAAAGAACATAATCAAAGCACAATACCTTTGGGTTCTTGGCACCCAGCTTGAAGGAACTGCAGCTATACAGGAGCAGTGTATACAGGAGCAGTGTATACAGGAGCAGTGTATACAGGAGCAGTGTATACAGGAGCAGTGTATACAGGAGCAGTGTATACAGGAGCAGTGTATACAGGAGCAGTGGCCAGCTCCATGTTGTAGCTCCCATCATTCCTAGCTACAGTCAGGTGATCCCAGTGGTGGCCAATAAAAAGGGCACCCATTTTGGAGATTTAACCCTACAAGCAAGTTGCAGATAAAATAGTCCCTGTAAAAAACTTATAATGAAGTAGTAGATTTCTTAAACAAATCAGATAAAAGTGAGTGCAGGACTGGCCAGACCAAGTATATTGCAATATATGGACAAACCATCTCTGTTTTAATTAAAGGGGAGAGTTTTTCCTGGTAGCATAATGTACTAAATGTCTTAATATCCTATATATACTGTATATATTGATAATAGGGGACTGCAGAGGACCTCTTGTCTTTGTCTGTTTGAATTTTGTGGCACAGCCTCATTGTTCCCCTGCCTAAAGGCTTAAAATTTAGTGGTGAGCAGAACTTCCCCTCTTTTGCTTATATTTATAAATATATATATGCGTGTATACAGTATATATACATCTATTAGTAATTAGTTTACATCTGATAATTGCTTTGCAAAACGTAATGTTCTCTTTTGCTTGTGTTTAATATGATTGGGTGCAGCCATGGTTGATCTGAAGAGTAAACATCATCCAAAGACTCTAATTAAACACTACACTCCAGTGGCCAAGTTATGATTGAAAATTGTTTGCATGGTCATGCTCTTTTAAACAACCAGGTAAGAAAGCGATGAAAAATGTGTTTATAACGTCTCCCTTTAAGTGGACTAAGAACACAGGGCACCTGAAAGAGAATTAAAGTACGAAAATGTGTTTACTTTCTTTAAAAGTCTGTTTTTTCATTTGCAGGAGCAGAACTAAAGTAATAATCCTGAGAATAATGTGCCATATACTTGTAGATTACGAGAATAATGTGACTCATAGCTAAGGCTGGTCAAATGATACTGGTAATGATACTTAGCGCATCTACATTTTATCACTTCATTTTTTTGGCATAGCAAATGACATTAGGTGAGACTAAAATGTGATACGTGTCTCTGTTTATTTTCCAGTCATAAATTCTTTATTCTCATAAAACGTATTGTAGTTTAGCCATAAGTGATGCCTTTTTACAGTTAAATGTTTTGTGGGTAATTATAGGGTAGGTGCTAGAGCAGGCTTATACAGGGTGATACAGGTATGGGGTCCATTTATCCAGAAAGATTTGTATTACGGAAAGCCTGTCTCCCATAGACTCCATTTTAATCAAATAATTCAGATTTTTAAAATTGATTTTTTCTCTAAAAATAAAACAGTACTTTGTATTTGAACTTAGATATTATTAATCCTTATTGGATGCAAAATAATCCTATTGGGTTTAATTAATGTTTTATTAAAATTTTAGTAGACTTTAGATATGGAGATCCAAATTATGGAAAGACCCCTTCTCCGGAATACTCTTGGTCCAGAGCATTCTGGATAATGGGTCCTATACCTGCACAGAAAAAAATGTGTCTATAACCACCATACTCATGGCTTCTTTATATACCTGCCTTTAAAGGAAAAGTAACACTAACATTTTTCAAGTAAAAAATCTATTCTACCCTTCTTCTGCATCACCGGATGCAACGTTTTACAAGATATTTTATAATAAAGCATGTAAAATAATAAACGCTGGGAAGGATAGGGCAATTATTGGAGCAGGGTAGAATAGATTTTTTTACTAAAAATTTTAGTGTTACTTTTCTGAGAGTTTGCTAGAGCTGCATTCTTTCTCTGGAAAAATCTATCTGTCCATCCCCACACCTTGTTTCCTACTTCTTCTTCATTTAGATTATATAATATATTGAGTAGGACCCTTGTTACCTCTTGTATCAGATAATACTGTAATCTGTTTGATTGATGTACACTCCCATCTATTGTATGGTACTGCAAAATGTTGACGTTTTACAAATACATGGGTATATAATAAAAATAATAATAATTGTAATACAGGTATGGGACCTAGTATAAATCATTTTAAAGCAACTGGACTTGTTTAGTAATCATTGAAGACGTTTCACTACTCATCCGAGCAGCTTCTTCAGTTCAACTGACTGGTATGGGAAGTCCTCAGCATATATACTCTTCCACTAATCCAATCACAATGGCACTATGTAACTGTAATTCTGAAGAGTTACATAGTGCCATTGTGATTGGATTAGTGGAAGAGTATATATGCTGAGGACTTCCCATACCAGTCAGTTGAACTGAAGAAGCTGCTCGGATGAGTAGTGAAACGTCTTCAATGATTACTAAACAAGTCCAGTTGCTTTAAAATTATTTATACTAGATATACCATGACCTGGATGAATGAAAATCTTCATAGACAGGTATGGGACCTGTTTTCCAGAATTCTCAGGGCCTAGGGTTTTCTGGATAAGGGATCTTTCCATAATTTGGATCTCCATACCTTAAGTCTGCTAAAAATCATTTAAATTTTGAATAAACCCAATAGGCTTGTTTTGCCTCCAATAAAGATAAATTATATATTATTTGGGATCAAGTTTTATTATTACAGAGATAAAGGAAATCATTTTTACAAATTAGAATTATTTGCTTATAATAGAGTCTATGAGTAATGGCCTTTCCGTAATTGGGAGCTTTCTGGATAATGGGTTTCCGGATAAGGGTTCTTATATCTGTAATAGAATAATAATAAAGTGCATTTTCCTAAAAGAACCAAGAACCATTAATACAGATATTCTATATAGCTGAAAAAATAGATAAAAGAATCCCATATAAGATGAGGAATACAAATCCAAAATGGTTTCTAATGAAGCAAATGATGTGGGAGTTATCTAAGCTTGGCCTCGATGCACAATGACTTGGCATGCACCAATGCTGGCTGAAACTCAGGGGTAACATTCCATGTATTATAGGTAGTGACATGAAAATACATTGGAAAAGAGTGTTAGAAAGAACTGTATGATGTGTGGTTATTGGCTAAGACAGAAGTTTGGACCGGTTTGAGACAGAAGAATGTGTTTTAGGAGATTTGTTATTAGTCCACTTGAATGTTGGTCGTGTGTTCTTTTGACACTTTTCTTCACTGTGACCTCTTTAAACAACACAATGATGGCATCTGAGGACAATGAACTCATTCAGCCCAGTTTAAGCACATAAATATAACCTTATATAGTCATCACTGAAAACTTCTGAAGTTCTTGTGCGCATCTTTGCATCCTTCAAAAGCACTTATATTCTAAGGTAGTTTTTCTAATGCCCAGAATTTTGCCTCTTTGAGTAGGCATTTACTGTAAGTTATTCTACATTAACAGTTGCACATTAGCATTTGCTTCTACAGAATACTCCTAGACATGTACTTAACAGTTACCTTGTTTTTTAAGAATTTTCTTAAGAACAAGTGATGTATTATACTGTTTTGGTAAAATGCAGCGTAACTATAAATATTTAAATAGAATGGCACCTGAAAATTCATATGAGGGAACATTTAACTGCCAGAAACATTTAACTGCTGGAAAAAAGTTAGATTCTATGTTTCTGTATCCCATTCAAATAAATAGAACCAGACAATATTATGTTATTATATAATAAACTGTTTCATTGTATTTTTGGAGACAGAAAAGACTACGACTAATAGATTTAAGGGGTTACACTGCCTTCATTTTTTCATATTATATATGTATTAAAAGTGGCACCTGAAGGGGAACACTGGCTTCTGACCCAGTATTTGTTAAAGAGCCCCACACAACACATATATACCTATATATATATATATAATACCACTGTAATCTGTTTCTTAAAAAGTATGAATAAATACAATTTTTATATGCTGAAATCCAACTGCAAAACAGTTCTTCTCTTTCTGCATCATTTGAAATCCAGGCAGGTGAGGAGGGACAATATTATGTTGATACATAATTAAGTATTTTATGGTATTTACAGAGACAAAAATACTATGTCTAAAAGATGTAAGGGTCCAAACTGCCTTCATTTTTCCATCATATATTGTTTCCTTTAGGTCCTTGTTTAAGGCAATCTGGAAACAGTCTTCTGTATTTTTTCAACAGCTCTCCTCTAGTTGGATAAGAAGTCAGCAGTGTGTATAGCCATATTGGGGTATGACTTCCAGTAAGGCCCCAGTGTGAAACTATGGGAGGATCATTCCTCTCTTTATATTATATCTGAGAACACAATACAATTATTTAATATGTAGAACAGTGCCGTGACAAAGGTTATTGTGTCACAGTACCACTGCACCATTTGCTGCTTGGTCTCATCTGCCTTTGCATGGGCAAACTGACTTCTGATGGGAAAGTCCAGGTATAGCAATAACTTACGTCCACTTTCAAATATGTTTTGCCACTGCTGGCATGCATTTTGCTCTGTACTAAACACATTTCAGCTGGCAACTGGTCCTCATGTGTTACTGGACTTCAATTACCAAAATCCTGTATACTAGTCTACAGTATATGATAATATTGGTTAAAGCGAACAAGGATATACTAATTTATAGGTGGGGTTATCAATGCACAGAAAGGGACCCTGCTGCCATGAGGCGAGCTAAAAAAGGTCCTGGTAACTTTAAGGGTCAATTTCCACTTTTCAAAACAGAAATTCACCTCTTTTAGTGCAGAAAGAACAATTGCATTCCCTGCACTAACAAAGCTGTGGCACAGGAAAGGTAAGCGCTGGGGGCAGCTCAGGGGTAAGAATTGCCCCAGTGCACAGTAATTAGCTTAGAGTACTTTTAGAAATAATGGGGTGCTTATATGTGGTGGATTGGACAGGCACTTGTGCATATTTTAATTTCACCCATGTTCGTGTTATTATCATTTTATACAATACTTTCATTTGACTTATTTCTCAGCATTTTTAGATACACAGCCACACAAAAATACAGGGGTGTAACTATAGTTGAAGCAGGCCCTGTGGTTGCAGGGGGGAGGGGCTGGAGTGTAGGGGGCCCAGAAGGGCCCTAAATAAATGAGCAATGCAATACACTTGAATTTGTTTGAACCACAAGACCCTTGGTGCTGGCTGTGTTTTATTTGAGATATATATATATATATATATGTATAGAGAGAGAGATATATATATATATATAGATATAGATATATATAACTACTGGTGAGGACTTCACCCAGGCAATGTTTTTCTCTTTATCGTGAGTGCCTTTCCTATGAATGCTGTGGGCCAGGAGAAACAACCTTACAAACTTCACATGATTATTTAAAAGTTTGTTTCTTCTGAACAATATAATTATCCAGTAAGAGGTATCATGCTCTCTAAACCATATCATGACTTAGCATTCTACATGCAGGAACAATACAGCTACACAGACATTTATGGTGTAACTACTGGGGGATGTGAGTGCCCCAATGGGACCCACCTTTTACTAACTGTAGGATTTTGCTGTTTTTTCACAGAGAGTTATTACTTTATTTAGCCACTACCTATTGCACATAAAGCTATAAAGGCAAGGGATTTCCCATTAATAGTTTACTAGTTGAACACAGATGTCCACTCGCATCTGATCCATACTGACAGTAAAATTTCAAGGGTAAGTCTATGTGTAAAAAAGTTATATCTTTCCCAAAGCCAAAGAAAATCTTTTTTCAATGTATTAACAATTCTGCTGTTCATTATAAATAAACACTTGGGAGGTATTGTAATAAAGGTGCAACGTTTACTACAATTCTTTTCACCTATTGAAACCAGAAGGCAACATTTCCTGCTCACCTCTTTAAAAGCAAACATTTTATTGGTTGCTATGGGTTACTCCATCTGGACAAACTTAATATAAAGATTCAGATGTTTTTTTGCACCTAGTTAAGTTGGAATAAAATGAACAACGATCCCCACCATAACAGAACTGTTTAGTCTTAATTTTAATATATTAAAAGGCAATTAAAGGGGATGTTCATGTTTGCAAAGTGGTAGGACTGGCAAAGAAGCACTTTTCTACATACAGGTATGTGATCCTGGGAAACCCATTATCCAGAATGCTCCAAACTGTGGAAAGGCCATTTCCCATAGACTCCAGTTTAATCAAATAAAAAAAAATTAAAAATTATTTCCATTTTCTCTAGTAATAAAACAGTACTTTGTACTTGAGCCCAACTAGAATATAATTATTCCATACTGGAGGCAACACAGTCCAAATTGGGTTTATTTAATGTTTAAATGATTTTTAGTAGACTTAAGGGGGCCCTTTCACCCTAAGAAATAATTACAAATTGTTTTCTATTGTGTTTGTCAAGCAAAATAAACTTCAGTTGCATTGCATAAGTTTTTTTAAACTTATTTCCTTCTGCCCTGGGATTCACAATTGCAGAAAACAGGCAGGCTCCATTTTGTGGACACTGTTATTAAGGCAAGCTGTGTATCCTGCTAAAATCTTGTTTCTGTGCCAGTACGGGGGACCTTATACCCATCTCAATGCACTGGTTACACAATTAAATGGTGAGGAAGAAGGGGCAATGTGAGGAGTGCAGTGACAGCTAAAAAGTTCTGAATTGAAAGTGAAAGTAACTGTCTGCCCCACCCCTATGCCTAAGGCATAGAGGCGGGTCAGGCAATATATGATTGACAGCTGGGACATTTAAATGCTTATATAATGGGTAT
Source organism: Xenopus tropicalis (assembly GCF_000004195.4). Classification (NCBI taxonomy): domain Eukaryota; kingdom Metazoa; phylum Chordata; class Amphibia; order Anura; family Pipidae; genus Xenopus; species Xenopus tropicalis. The sequence continues at coordinate 37,366,320 of NC_030681.2, read as the reverse complement.
AGATGTGTTAAGAAAAAAAATGACTTTGGGTTTCATGTTTTATTTGAAAAGGGCTTTTATTATACAGCTTTTTATGTCTGGGTGACAGGTCCACTTTAAGGTATAGAGATGCAAATTACAAAAATACCCCTTATCTGGAAAACCCCAGGTCCTTACATTCTGGATAACAGGTTCCATACCTGTGTATGGAACCTGTGTACTGTCCTTCTTAAGGAATCTTAATCCCTGGTGATCTTCTCACTTGCATGGTTGAGGAGGTGGCCAGAAACCCCCTTCTCCAGAGGGATGAGTCCTAAGTGCTGACCAATAAAATGAAAATGATGCAGCTTCCAGGACTCAACAGCAAGATCTGAAGATTTCCCATAGAGAGTCACAGTCCAAGGAGGCCTGCTTTATTACTGTCCCAGATTAATTTGGGCAGTCCAGATGCAATTATCATATTAAGAGTTGTTTAAACAGACAATTATATCAGCTAATATAAACATGAACATTTCAATTCAAGTCAGAGGATTCTGAAGTAATTTAGGAAAAATGTAATGGAGTCATTTTGACAGTAAATATAGAAGCAATAAGAATCTGACACCTATTTTCTCTTTCCTTGCATAAAATATTACAAAGCAGCCGTTGCTTGAATTTCTTTTTGTGCTTATCAGGTAAGAACATGCCAACTGTTAATTAAGCTTTACAAATATCTGGCATTTTATTTCTTATTACTGACTTTAAAATAATATGTTTTTTTATGAATTTCAGCTCAAAGTTACTTTAAATGAAATCATGTCCCAGTCTTCTTTGAGATATGTGATGGAAGGTACCCACGGAACAAGGCAGACCCAGTTATTGTTGGCAGTAACTGTGCCCATCTGAATTATTTTAAAATGATTTGCTTCTCTAATTCATGTAATTAATTTGAAAGTTTATGAAGGAGGTTTTATTTAATAAATGGTGGTAAATACACATTTTCCCATGCTTGTATTACCTTATCCTATCTTACTTATCTCATAATTGTCCTTGAGCGTTCCTCCTCGATGCTCCAAGATATGGCCATGCTTACTAGTTCTTCACTTCATCTGAGATACTGAATAAACCCCAGACTTTGGTGCCCTCATTAAATATAGCTGCCTTTTAGAGATAGTAGTTAGTATGGGGCTGTATTTGTAGCCCATAAAGTCCTTAACACAGTTGCATTCCAGGATTTACAGTACCCTCTGCAGCTGCCAGCATTCCTTGCTGATGGAGCAGGTAGAGGAGAACAACACGAGGGGTCATTTACAACATTCAGGGCAGGGTGCAAAAAAAAGGGTGCAATCCTCCATGCTTTTGCACTTTGTGCCCCATTTTGCACACACAACTGCTACAGGTCTCTTTCCTCCAAAACAGAATAGAGAGATCTGCATTCATACAATTAATACAGACTTGCCTGTGTTCAACAGCACTTAATGGGATGGGGGGGGGGTGTAGGGTAGGAGCCCCCTCTGCACCCTACACATCCCTAGACAACCAGGCCCTGTATTTACCATATACCCTATGGCTGTTGCTGGTGTCAAACTCACATAAGGGGGCCCGAAATCTAAAACACAGGCTAAGTCATGGGCCAAATTTTTTTATTAATATACTTAGTAAGATACTAAGGGGTATATTTATCGCAATGTGTAAAAAGTGGAGTAATTACCGGTGATGTTGCTCATAGCAGCCAATAGATGCTTTGCTACTGTTGAAATCTGATTACTGATTGGTTGCCTTGGGCAACATTACTGGTAATGCTTCACTCCACTTTTTACACAGCATGAAAATATACCCCTTAGTCTTAGTTACTATGTGAGGAAAATGGAAATTGATCAGGCTGGATGGTCAGAAAGACTCACCAAGGGCCACATAAAACAGCCAGGTGGGCCGAATTTGGCCCCCGGGCCTTGTGTTTGACATATATGCTCTAAGGCAGTGCTGTCCAACTGGCGGCCCGCGGGCCGCCCTCTGTGTGGCCCCCCACCTGTCTGGCTGCTTTGATGTCTTACTCTTGTGTAAGCTTTAAATGGTATCAGTACTGTGATTAACTGCCCCCCCTGCATGGTTCTCACCTCAGATTCAGGCTGTAATCAGGCTGTATTGTTTAAATATGTAATTCCCTGTGTTGTTCACACCTTTTAATCTCTGCATTGTTCACCCCCTGCAGTGTTCACACCTCAGGCTCAGGCTGTAATCACTCCCATTGTTCCCCTGTTCACACCTCAGGAGCAGTAGAAACCCACAAATAATCCCTGCACACTACAAAAAGAAAATATACTGAGGTGGTACTGCAATTAAAAAGTTTTTTAATATATAGTTATTGTGCAGACTGTAGGAGCAGTGCCAGCATTGTGTCACTGTATGCTGCCTGTGTGTGCCATACACACAGGCATCATAGGGCAAGCAGAGTATGGCACACACAGGCAGGGTAGGGAAGGCAGAGTATGGCACACACAGGCAGAGTATGGCACAAACCAACCAAGAATGGCAAACACAGTGAAAGTATAGCCCACGCAGGCAAGGTAGGGAAGGCAGAGTATGGCACACACAGGCAGGGTAGGGAAGGCAGAGTATGGCACACACAGGCAAGGTAGGGAAGGCAGAGTATGGCACACACAGGCCAAGTATGGCACAAACCAGCCAAGTATGGCACACAGGCAGGGTAGGGAAGGCAGAGTATGGCACACACAGGCAGGGTAGGGAAGGCAGAGTATGGCACACACAGGCCAAGTATGGCACAAACCAGCCAAGTATGGCACACAGGCAGGGTAGGGAAGGCAGAGTATGGCACACACAGGCAGGGTAGGGAAGGCAGAGTATGGCACACACAGGCAGGGTAGGGCAGGCAGAGTATGGCACACACAGGCCAAGTATGGCACAAACCAGCCAAGTATGGCACACAGGCAGGGTAGGGAAGGCAGAGTATGGCACACACAGGCAGAGTAGGGAAGGCAGAGTATGGCACACACAGGTATGGCAGGTTTTTGCTGTACTACAACCATTAATATGGGTATGGTCATGTGATAACATGGGTGTGGTTTCAAGTGGGTGCGGTTTCAAAAAGGGGAGTGGTCAAAACTGGCTTCCATTATCGGCCCTCCACCACGTAGGTCGGAAAAATTCCGGCCCTCGGTACAACAGAAGTTGGACAGCACTGCTCTAAGGGGTGCACTTTTGCACTGTTTGGGGTCTATGTAAATTACCCTTATGGTCTCACTCTTTGTTTGTCTTACTGTTTATCCTCTCTCCATTCACAGAGTAAGAGGCAGCCCAATGCAGATATGTGATTAACCTACAGATTCAGCATGGGTTTAGTATGTGTTGTGCTTTAGGTCATGTGTCAGATTGTTAGCTCATCTCTGATCTGTCTGTAGATTGTTAAAGAGACATTTTTGGGGAGGGGGGACAATTTATTTTTATAACTGTTTGCTCTTAGATTCACTACAAAAAAACAAAAATAATAAACCATCAGACTCTTCCAACATCAACACAAAAAGGAACAATGGAAAATGTCTTGTAAATAAACAATAAAGCATTGTGGCTCACATTTATAACTTTATTTATAGGGAACATATTCACCTTTTTTGACATGAGCATATTCAGTTGTGGCTAAGTAACAATGCATTAACACTATCTGAACATCCAGTTATAAATATATATGTATATATTTATATTTTTTTTTTTTTTTTTTTAGATATCTGATTTCATAGACTGAATAGATGCCATGATATAAACCATTCCCAAACTCCCTTGCCAAAGGTGTTAACAGGTTGAGAGACCTTGTACAGTTTCTAAAGATCTCACTTCTACCTTTAGAAAAAAAACTGACTTTTAACCCTGTAATGCTAAGGGGCTGATTTACTTACCCACGAACGGGTCGAATGGAGTCCGATTGCGTTTTTTTCGTAATGATCGGTACTTTGCGACTTTTTCGTATGTTTTGCGATTTTTTTACGAATTTTTCGGATCCAATACGATTCTTGCGTAAACACGCGAGTTTTCCTATCCATTACGAAAGTTGCGTAAAAAGTTGCGCATTTTGCGTAGCGTTAAAACTTACGCGAAAAATGCACAACTTTTCGCGTAAGTTTTAACGCTACGCAAAATGCGCAACTTTTTACGCAACTTTCGTAATGGATACGAAAAACTCGCGTTTTTACGCAAAAATCGTATTGGTAACGAAAAATTCGTACAGAATCCGAAAAAATCGCAAAACATACGAAAAAGTCGCAAAATGTTCGTTTTCAAGTCGGAACTTTTCCAATTCGGGTCGGATTCGTGGGTTAGTAAATCAGCCCCTAAGTGTCAGCAGTAATTCACATGCAGGCTTAGTGGCAGTTACTGGGTCATCAGTTCTGCTTTAGACTATTTAGAAGTAAACCCTATATAAATAGAAATGCCATTTTTTCTATACTGAACTTATTACACCATCTCTATAGGAGTAACAATACAGACCTTCCAATTTGTGTACAGGAGCACCCCATCTTGGATTCCAATTAGAAGTGTCAGTAGCACTTGACATGCTCAGTGTGCTCTGGGCCGCTGTTGAGAAGCTAAGCTTAGGGGTTTTTACAAATTATCAAGCAGAAAATGAGGCTTTCCTGCCCCATAAGCTGATTCTATACGGCAGATTTGTATCTTGACTTTTATATTCTATACAGACAGTATATTGTGAGTCAGTTCCAAAGCTCAGATAACTGACAGCAGCACAGAACATACCTCAGGATTCAAATTTCTCCGAGGTCTTTTTATTAGCCTTAACCAGATGGCTTGCAACATTGTTTCAGGAGTCGGGAGTCAGAACCAGCAGTGCAGACCAATATTGCTCTTAATTAGATTTACAAATAACTTACAAATCCTGACTATTGAACATTTGTAATTAATGTGTATTTAAAAATTGATTAGAATTTTCCCAATTACTTTGGAAGGTAGGTATAGTGGGAGAGCTTTATGGGAATTTTGTCTCCTTTTCAAAAATGAAAGAATTTTTCAAACAACGCATTGAAATGTAATTTTAAAGAGTGGTCATTTCCAAAACAGTATTTAATGAAACATGTCTTTGCAGTTACTAATCTTAAATGCATGGTGATTGTGACTGTATTATAATATGATTACACTTACATAGAGCTATGGGTAAATATACAGGCCCATGCTTTCCTCGGCCGCTTTCTCTGTCTCTGAGGGATATATGCCGATTGCTGGGGAAGCTAAAGTATTGTTGTGGCTTAGGGCAGTGCTGTACTAGGGAAACTACAAATATACAAAGTGCTGGATATTAAACAAGCAAGCAGATTTTCCATATGAGTGTCTGATGTTAGACAAACTAACATATTCTAGCATTTAACAGTGGGTTAAATCAGTTAAACCCCTGGGATGCACAGAAATTGCCTCGGCAGATAATGGCTATATGTGGTTTTTATCAACCACAGACAAGACTTTGATTTTCATTTCTCTAAAACACTCTCTTTTTAAAAATGATCTCCACCCAAACACTTTATTTTCATAAAAAATAAAACGTAAAAAATATGTTCTCTGGTTCTGACTACTTTCCTCTCAATGTCTTTTAATTAGCTAGTGTGAGAGATGCAATAAATAAGATTACTGTTTGGTGTATTTTCAACCAGTATTAAAGATGTTATACAAGTAGTACAAGGAAAAATGTGGTACTTTTTTTAGTGCTTTTTAGCAGCTTAGAAAAAGCCAGATAAATGAGTCCCTGGAGTGAATGGTGAGAGAGTAGGATAAGACCTGTAGGGAGCTGTCTGGTTAGGCTGCAGGTGAGCAACAAATAAAAGGGCTGTGGGATTACACAGGATTGTTAAGGTTGGGGTCTCACAGAGAGTGGCATCACTTTCATTATAGGGCACAGGGCAGGAAGGCTGCCTGCCTGTGTGAGGAACTCCCAGAGGGGCTGGGGGTGCTACCTGCTACTGCAAGGATCAGAGGGAGCGGTAACCAAGTGCCAGGAGTCACTGAGAAAAAGGTAAGTCACTGAAAAAAAGAAGTCACTCAGAAAGGTGTCAACACTTAGGGCAGGGCACAGGGCAGGAAGGCTGCCTGCCTGTGTGAGGGGGTGCCTCCTGTCACTGCAAGGAGCAAAGGGAGCTGTGACCAGGTGTATGAGAGCTGAGAAGAGTCAGCAAGGCTTAGTGAGAAGCCAAAGTGAGCCAGAAGCTGGTGAGCTGGTATCCCAGGAGGGGGAGACAGCAGGGCTGAGTGAGTGAGAGTCACCATGGGTGTGTGGTGACCAAGGTCATTGGGGTTGGTGAGAAGCCCCAGGAAAAGGCCCCAGAGTGTGAGAGTTACCCTGGAAGGTGAGAGCCCAAAGATGGGGCAAGTCATGATAAGTTTGATTAACTGTTTGCTGATGAACTGTGATTTCATTTACTTGAAAGTTTTTTTATTTTCAATTAAAAGAAACCATGCCAAAGAGCCTTTGGCTGCAATTGTGGGTGGAGGGATGGCAATAGGGATACCACCTGTCCGGGTCTGATCTTAGATTTAGGAATTAGGAAATCGGCACAGGACTGGGAAGTGAATGACGCTGTGATCGGCCAATCACATTTTCTGCATCATAACCCCAATCCACCCATGAAACATCATCCAACCTGTCCCTGACATCACATGTCCTGCCCCCCGACACCACCTTGTCTAAGTTTGCCTTTAATGAGTATATATTACATACCTTGGGTAATCACCCAAAAATGCAAAAGGAGGGATTTTTTAGCAATTACTCTGGACATTTCTTTTAGTGTGAGTGACAAAAACATGGCATTTATTATTTTACTACAGGTATCAGACCCCTTATCCGGAAACCCATTATCCAGAAAGTTCCGAATTACGGAAAGGCCATCTCCAATACACTCCATTTTAATGAAATAATTCACATTTTTAAAGATGATTTCCTTTTTCTCTGTAATAATAAAACAGTATCTGTACTTGATCCCATCTAAGATATAATTAATCCTTATTGGAGCAAAAACAATCCTAGTGGGTTTAATTGCTGTTTAAATAATTTTTTTAGTAGACTTAAGGTAGGAGATCTGAATTACGGAAAGACCTCTTATCCAGAATACCCCAGGTCCCAAGCATTCTGGATAATGGGTCCCATACCTGTATTAAGAATGTTTATTGTATTAAGGAGTCATTTACTCTGACCCCAGGCAGAAGTGCAAGAGCACTAAGGGACGTATTTCACACTGCGCTTGTTTTTTGCACTTCGCACCCTGCCCTCCAAGTCATAAATGAACCCATAAGAGTTTGACATTAGACCACTGAGAGAATCTTTAGAAAAGTAGTCGCTCTTCCAAAACTTTGCTCTGAAGGTCACAGCTCTGACTTATTCACACTGCTAGATGTTAATATGTGACAGCATCACTTCATCTTAATTAAAAAATATTTTCAATGGGAGAAACGTCTGCTTTCCGGGAGAAGAACATAAGCGGAATTCGCGTTTTAATTAAATGTCAATTATTATTTTTATTATTTTTTTAGAACATTTTACAAATCTTGGGTATTAACATAATTAAGATATGCTATTTGTTATACTGGGTATGAATCACTAGTGAGATTCATTAGTCATAGTTCATGTTCTCTTTTATCATTTAAACTGCACATAATTACAGTATATCATTATTTCAACTTTGCAGTCCATGTAAATGTGCAAACAAGCCTATTGCCTATACTCATCCCATACCAGACTCACTGACTCAGTATATATATTATTCTGCTGGAAGGAAATCACATCTCTAGTAATAACAGTAACATTAAAATCATTAAAAATCAAAATTAATGTTATTCTGCAAAAAGTAGCTGAGCGCAGTCTATCGACTAGAGTCTATAGACACTATTGTGAGCAATAGAAACTCCCATGGATGCTCTACATTGTTTATAAGTAAAAAAAAGGTTGGGGGTCCCTGCTCTAAATCAACTGCAGTGCATTGTGGGGACACTGTGTTGGCTTTACAATGCAGGTTTGAGACACTACTTTCAATTTCAATAATAAAATATATGGGTTTGGCTTTTGGGTCTTTGGTGGTTCTGTGATGTACTTTTGGAGACATAATTTGGGTTATGTACTTTAAAAGACATACTGTGAACTAGTTTTGGGGAGTACAAGCACTCTTACTTAGTGCCCTTCCATGAACTAGTCCACCGCTGGCAGACCTACAACTGTACCCAGCCCACAGTACTGTATTTTATATGAAATGACCTGATCACAGAATTGGCATGAAGGACAATCCAATCTATAGCCATTAGCCTTGTAATAAGCGACTAGATGGGTCTCTAAATAAAATCACAAATGGAAGTTTAGCAAATGCATGGTGGCATACAATGAAGATAGGTAGTAAAATAAGGAAAGTTGTGTTACGCTTTCAGCCTGGTTTTTTCCTAACCCTCATTGGGCATTTAGTGATTGTGGATACTTTATATATCGTACACTACAGATCTGGGAGTACTAAAAGGGGCAGCAAGTATTACTGTCCCCATAAACAATAATCCTGAATTCCCCCCCCCATCACCACCATCACCATCAAGCTGACATGTACCTCCTAGTGCGCCAGTAAGCTAGATACTATGCTGATGCTCCATAAATAAATATTAGGAACAATCAATGAGTGAAGTAAATGTTAAAATGTAAATTATTAAAAATATTGTCATATCTGGCTCCCCTGTATAAACTTACATATGAGACTAGGGGCGAACCTGACAAATTTGATAGAGTTTGAGGTCCCTGGTAACTGAGCAGTTCCACACCCATATGCATCTCCTGACTCCCCATTTCTGTTGACACAACCTGACTACCTACCATAATTGGTTGATGGACCTAATACACTGGAACTGCTGCCAAACCTATACCCTGTAAAGTTATACCCATCTTTTAAAGCCTGTAATAAACTCTGGAGACGATGTATATAGCAATGGTATAATTTAACCTGGAAAAGAAATGCTACGTTTTATCCTTTTGTATTATCAGATGTGTTACTTTATGTTTTATGTTTTTATGATAATTAATAAAATACCTTTCAAAAAAAATATTGTCATATCTGTACGTTGGGCTCTGTATGATGTGTTTTAAAAACTGTGATTAGAGTGAAATCAGAATTTTCCAACCAGCTGTGCCTGTAAGGAGCCCAATGAAAAGGCATTAGACTCTAAAGGGTCTACAACTCATAAAGGGGCAATTATGAACACAGTGTAGTTTCCAAAGTGCAACTTTTCGATACAAATATATGTGTGTCCCACAATTCAGTGACCACTACCACCTGCTACCAATACAACCCACTGCCATCTTGTGCATTCAGTAACTAACACAACTTGCCTGTGTGCGCTGGGATAGGGAAATGGCATTTAGCAGTTACTGTACACACACACATGGTGCACGAGAACATGCTATTAGCCTAAGATTCCTAGCTACAAAGGGCATTCATTAGGATTTTTGGGTATGATTTTTTAGATTGTATTTGTTCTAGTAATCCATGCAGTTCTGGATGTATAGTTGACTACAGGAATAAAAAGAAGTAATTTGCATGTCTCTCCAGATGATTCTTAAAGTGAGAGTTAAAACTTCTAATTCTAGTTTTTAAGCTAATACTATGGGTGTAAATGATGCATGAGAAGACGTTTACTGCATTTATTGCACAGTGAAATGGCTTTTTGGCCTTCCTTATCCTAACCCTAGACAGGAGTGTGCTGTCCAACAATGTACCTGCCTAGGTTATTATTATTCCCTTACTGAACATTTAGAATTTATTGCACTGCACATGTACCCAGCTTGAATGAGCACAAGGGAAACCTGGGAGTGGTATATTTTTTTTTAAAACATTGGACCATAAAAAAACATAGCAATTTTGGTCAATGGTGGGTTGTCTAACACAATGGAAACCAGGTGTGGACTTGGATTCAAAATAGGCCCTAACAATTCAAATACACCGGCCAATACAGCCCACACCAGCCCAATAAATAGTGACTGTCTATTTCGTCTTACAGCAGCCCCTCTGGCATTTGTCAGAATCTACAGATTGGAATGGAATGGAAACCCCCATTCTTTTAGGCTTTAAACTACTAAGCTTAGTTTAACAGTGAAGCCTGGAGCTATTTGATAGTAGAAGGACAGTTTAGCAACCAGTTCCCTAAGAATGGGCAGATTTATTGATTTATTTTTTGTGTGTGTATATGGGATCCGTTATCCCCAAACCCATTATCCAAAAAGTTCAAAATAAAGTAAAGACCATCTCCCAGAAACTCCATTATAAGCAAATAATTCTAATTTTTCAAAATGATTTCCTTTTTCTCTGTAATAATAAAATAGTACCTTGTACTTGATCCTAACTTATGGATATAATTATTCTTATTGGAGGAAAAACAATCCTGTTGGGTTTATTTAATATTTAAATGATTTTAAATATTAAATGATCCCTTATCCAGAAAACCCTAGGTCCAGAGCAATCTTCTGTGTCACTGCCTTCATAGAATGGGATCTGTTGTCAATATTATATACGAGTATTCCAAACGACCACCAGTCAACTGCTGTATTATAGTCCTCCTTTTTTAGCACCTAGGAATCAAAAAATAATTATTTTCAAAACTATCAAAAGTTACCAGACAACTCACATATAGAGCATTATTATTCCCCTGTGCTTTTAACCTTGGTATTTCACTGCCTCTTTACATAATTGCTTTTGGGCAAGTTAAAGAAATATAAAAAGAGACTATTTCTAGAAATGCTGTATTCTATACATTAATGGGCTTATTTATCAATTTTTGAATTTGTGAATTTGAGTGTGTTTTTCTAAACTGAATAAACTCACATATCGAATGCTTGCATATTTATTAATAAGGAGAACTCAATTGAATAAAAAAACACACAAAAATTTGTTTCAACGTATGGCTTGACTTTGCCTAGGACACTTTCCATTGACTTCTATAGAAACTTGCAAGCTTTTAGATGGTGAATTTTTACGTTTCAGGTTTCAGGTTTTTTGCACTTAATAAATAAAAGACATTCGAGCTTTCAAAACATATTTTGAATTCACGTTTTTATAGCACAAAGAAACTCGAATTGTGAAAAAAATTAAACTCAAACATTGATAAATCTCCCTCTAAATGTAGGGGACAATTCATCATTTGCATTATTCACTTGGATTTGCATGATTTATAAAAGAAATACAATAAATAAAAAATGACAGCTAATGTCCATAGACATTAATGGGAAGTTAACTTGCTTGCAAATGTCTGAGAATGACAGTAATAATCAGCAGCCCACCAGCTTCTGATCCAGTCAGGCCACTGTCACTAAGCTTGTGGCTTTTAATAAGTTGTCTCCCCAGCTGTAGATGTAGCGGGTAATAAACAAATGTACTCAAATTCCTCATGGTCCTTCTACACTCTGCATTTACTGCATTTACACTAGAGGGGTCATTTACAAGTGCAGTTGTGGTTGTACTAAATAGCCCATAGCTATGTTGATGCCCAACAGATATATAAATTATTCAGCACATTTGTGGCCACATTTGTGTCAGCAGCAGCTCCACCTGGTGACTAGAATTAAACTGACATTATCCTGCATTATGGCTAAAAACATGACAATGGTGTCCAATGATGCACTGGACACACTGTCCTTGTGGGTTGTAAATAGCCTCTTATGCTTAGAGAATGGTAAATTAGAAAAAAAAACCACAAAAACGTATATATTTCCAAAGACAATTTCTTTTCTTTTGTCATTGTATGTTTAAATGCAGAAGTGTCCCTTAAAAACAAGCACAAGAATGTAATTTAAAGTAGTGTGTACTTCTAAATTACATTAAAACAGGGTAATTAATATACTTCCTAGATCAGTGCTGTCCAACTTCTACGGTGCCGAGGGCCGGAATTTCTCTAGCATACATGGTGGAGGGCCGCTAATGGAAGCCAGTTTTGACCACTCCCCTTTTTGAAACCACACCCACTTCAAACCACACCTATTTTATCACAATGGTGGTAGCACAGCAAAATCCCAAGTGCTTGGTCCTTACTGTGGGGATATCAACCATCATTCATATGTGAAAGAATTATGTCATATTAAAATATACCCTTAAATTCCATATGCCTCCTCCTCCCCTGTGGATAGCAGAGCAACCCCCAGTACATAATTACACACCTTAGGGACCATTTAATGGCTATTTCCAACTGCTAACAAACTCCAACAACAAACCCCTGCCAGGTTCACCTCCCACAAGCAGCATAGGGCAAGCAGAGTATGGCACACACAGGCAGCACTCTGCCTGCCCTACCCTGCCTGTGTGTGCCATACTCTGCCTGCCCTACCCTGCCTGTGTGTGCCATACTCTGCCTTCCCTATGCTGCCTCTGTGTGCCATACTCTGCCTTCCCTATGCTGACTCTGTGTGCCATACTCTGCCTGCCCTACCCTTCCTGTGTGTGCCATACCCTCCCTGACCTATGCTGCCTGTGTGTGCCATACTCTACCTTCCCTATGCTGGCTGTATGTGCCATACTCTGCCTACAGTACCTATGTCTGAGGTGTGAAGAAGTGAACAATGGGAGTGATTACAGTCTGAGCCTGAGGTGTGAACACTGCAGGGGGTGAACAATGCAGGTATTAAAAGGTGTGAAAAACACAGGGGATTACATTTTTAAACAATACAGAGGGATTACAGCCTGAATCTGAGGTGAGAACCATGCAGGGAGCCAGTTAATCACAGTACTGATACCATTTAAAGCTTACTCAAAGGTAAGGCATCAAAGCAGCCAGACAGGTGGGGGGCCACACAGAGGGGGGTTGCGGGCCGCCAGTTGGACAGCACTGTCCTAGATCATAACTTTAACGCCTTGGTCCTCCATGCATTTGCTTTGAGGCTCTTACCTCTGGGGCCATGTAAAGTGGTGTTCCTGTTACCCCTCTTGTTTTCTTGTTTCCAAAGATGCCCTCAACTGCCAGGCCAAAGTTGCAAATGTCACTAGGACATTAGCTGGTCTGGGATCCTTGCATGGTACAGATTAGGCTTGAGAAAATTCAAATGGAAAGAAGGCCAGGGATGTTGGACCCAAATTTTGAAAGCCTAAAATCCCACATCTGAAATTCCATAAGTGTCACTCCCTGTAAAGGATCAATTACTACCCATGATCTTAAACAAACACCTAGTTTCAAGGTAGATCCACTATTAGGGAGGACAGAGGGAAGTTCTGTGAAGGACCCAGGTGGGACCCGGGCAGTCACAGTGACTTATTTTTATATTTTGTGATTGGATTGTTCTCCCAATGTACACTTGGGTGCCCTGCTAGAAAGGGAAACCTGCTGCCCAGGTAACAGAGGGCCTATAGGTATTGGACAAATTGCATGCCAGTGGCACGGTGACAGGTGCCATGTATCATCCCCAGGCCGGGTCACAGACAAGCTCCATGTCGTTCCATGAGACAGAATAGATACATGAGACCCAGAAATATAATAAATGAGGTTTAAACAAATCTTACATACCAATGGATAATCCCGTTGTTGTGCAGAAACTGCAAGCCCACAAACAAAGAACAGAATCTTACCCAGAGGTATGATGCACGACAACGTAATATGCACTGTGCACCAGATTAAACATTTGGTGCAAGATGCAACACTTGTGGGCACAAGGCAGCACTGTTCTTATTGCCTTAGGGCTGTCATTACACCAATGCACCTCCTCCAGCCTGCCCTCATGAATACTGTACTGCCAGATGCAATAAGTGCTGTATTAAAGGGGGGAGTGCCGGTCTTCTTGGTACTAAATCACAAAGATTTGCTCCCGTTTTGGTCGTTTGTATCATTTTGCACCTGGCCCACAACTTTAGTAGAGTACCAACCTCAATTTATTTTTGCTTTTATATAAAAAATACAAATAAGTAGATTCTTTCAGTCATACTCCGCTCTGTCTGTTATGTCTTATCCCTATCACACATATTTGGCCACTTACATCACTGAGTCCATCTCCAGTCCTGCATCTCTGATCAGATCTTTCAAGGTCCCTCCGCTGATATACTCCATAACAAAGACAGCATTCCGCTGGTTCGAAAAAGAAAAGGGAAAAATCTAAAATTTAAGGCTCTTGGGTGCGCCTTATAGTGCGGAAAATACGGTAGTCTATCAGCTCCTGGCACAGTCTTTCAAATGCCAAAGTCCCACACTCCACTCAAAAAGGACAAATGCAAGTTGCTCAGTTCAGTCCTTGGCAATGTGTCTCTTTCCCAAAAGATCTTTTGATACCATTGGAACAGGCAGTTGCTTCCAGCAGGCTCACGCACAAAAGCTGCCCTCACACAGGGTACACGCAAGGCTGCCAGAAGGTATCCACAAGCAGCTGAGTAGGAAGCAGAACACTATCAATATGGCTGGAGCTCTAGGCCTCTCCCAAGCCAAGCACACCACAGCCTTTTACAGGGATCCACTCAGTGTTACTGGCAGCTCTCGCACTCTCTCTGCTGTTCTTTGCCTATCCGGATGTGGTTGGATGTTGTAGCAGGATGAATAGCAACCATTAAGATGTTAGCTTTCAAACAGGTGACCAGTAAATTCTACCTGCTGATTAGTTGCTATGGGTTAAGACCAACTTAAACTGACCTAAAGATAGCCATACAAAAGATGGCCATATATAGGCTAATAAGGGCTAGATCTGGGTTTCTCCAGACTACATCTGCGGCTTATTGAATGGGGCTTTTGTGATTGCCAAAAACAGATATTATCAAATTAGACAGATTTGTCTCTAGACCCACTGCTTTATTTGATCATTGGTCTCAAGGCCAGATTTGGCCCAGCAACTTGGTGGACAAAGCAGGCAGAGATCTGGTCATATGGTGAACTTGGCGAATAAGCATATTTTAAGGTGTAAGGCCAGCTTAACATGGGAATAAGCTGCCCATTTGCCATAGTCTGTACAGAAAGATGCCAGTATAGGTATCCCACTGCACTTAGCACAATTCAGATTAAGGTAACCTTGTAGCCAAGGAAAATGTGTTCCATGCCATGAGTTATTTGTTAACGTTGAAAATAATTTGTACAAACAAACCTTCAGAATTCTTTCAGACGACTTAGAAAAATACCCAACAATGCCAACATCTGACAGCCAAGAATTTTCTCTTTTGTTTATAAAATAGTGTTAAATATAAAATACATAAATAATGAGCTAAGAAAGCAGACGTTTGTGATTATTCTGGTGCAGAGCTGTAAAGAAAGTATTAGTGTTTCATATGATTTGCAAAAGTTGATTACTGGTGGATCATTATCACTGGCTAAATACACTGAAACCAAAACTTTCTTGAGTTAGTTAATCCCAGTGGAGTTTTTTCCATTTCTTGTGCCAAACCAAACTCCTTTGCTCAGCATTTCTGTTGGTATATTGTGCAGAAGTTGGGAAAGAAATACATTCTTGTTGATCAGAAACCTGTGGCTGCCCTACTGTTGTTGAACTACAATTCCCTAATTGGCTCCATAACAACTATATCATTATCTAGCTCTAGTCTGGCTCATTAGCAATAACAGGCTTCCCCAGCTTGGAGGTCTTCAAACAATTGGTGTCCATTTGCTTTGTGTTCAATCAAATATAAGAAACTGCTCTTAAGTAGGCTTTACTCTTGAGTCAGGTTATACAAATATGGTGGAATATATTGACATTGGTTAGCTGCTGCTCATTTACCATTACCTTGTGCAAGTCACTAAGGAGCGCAAGATTGCATATTGTGCATTGTTCTCAGGCTTATTTAAGATCAGTATTTTTTTATTTGCATTTATCTTTTGCACATTAACCCCATGCTTAACGAATCCTAATATTAGTAGTCTGTGCATACAGTGTTTATTAATATGTTTATGCTAATATAATACTTGCTCTACCAGATAGTACATTACCCAGTATTTAACATATAACTGTAGATCTTAAAAACACAATATTTTGTTTGTTCGAGAAATCATCCAAGCCCCTCTTTTAGGCAGTAACAGAATCTGCATCACAAAATAATCCCCTCTGTTCTGCTTGTACAGAGTAATCATATCCCCTCACAAATGCCTTTTGTCTAGAAAAAACAACCCCAACCTTGACAGTCTAACCTCATAGTTTAAATCTTTCTTCCCCTGTGTCAGTTTAGTTGCAGTCTCTGTACTTTCTCCAGCTCATTAATATCCTTCTTAAGGTCTGGAGCCCAAAACTGCACTGCATACTCACGGTGAGGCCTTACCAGAGGTCTAAAAAGAGGCAAAGTTATGTTTTCATCCCCCAAGTTAATGTCTTTTTTATGCAAGACAGCACTTTATTTGCTTTAGTCGCCACTAAATGACACTGCCTAGAGTTACACAGCTTGTTATCCACAAAAATCCCCAGATCCTTCTCAATTGAAGATACCCCCAACACCCTATCATTAGTGCATAACTTACATTTATATTATTTCTAACAAAGTGCATAACATTGAACCTCATTTTCCATTTTGCTTCCCAGTTGTCCAATTCTGTCAAATCACTCTGCAAAGTGGCAGCATCCTGCATGGAACTTATCGTTTTGCACAATTTAGTATTATCTCCAAAAATAATAGAAACAGTACTTTCAATGCTCACTTTCAGGTCATTAATAAATAAGTTAAAAAGCTGCGGTACTCCACTATCAACACTGGTCCAAGAAAATGTTTAATTTACCATCACTTTGTAATCCATACTTCAGCTGGTTCTATATCCAAGTACAAATATTTTAATACAAATAATTTAATTTTTAAAAACTGCAATATTTTTTACCCATAATGCAGGTGCACTTATGTATGCAGCATCAGTACCAGCATAAGCATGTGCTTAAAGGACACAGAAAGACTAATTCACTGATTGAAGTCAAAATTTTAGGCATCCCCAGTGAATTAAATTGCAACATTTTTCCATTGGGCCCATGCTCCTTTTTGGAAAAAAACTACACTGGCCTGGGGTACGTTCTAATGAAGCTAACCTTTATCTCCTTGCAAAGCTCTAGGTTGCACATGTGCAGTAGAGTAAAATCAGAAAACGCAGAATACTGGTAGCACTGTATTTATGAAGGCAAGCCTAGGTCTCTGAGCTCCAAATTGGACTTCAGCCATTCATTTAGCAGGCATGGCATTGTGCCAAGTACTAAAACATTGTGGATTATGCCTGCTTTGCTAAACTTTGCACCTTGTTTTATGTAATAAATGACCTCTCTTCTCTGGAAAGTCCCAGGACCCCAGTATTCCATATAACATAGCCCAGAACTTGCACAAATTAATACAAATAAAGGAAATATCAAAGAAATAATTTCCCTCTTCCTTACTCAAAAACCAGCTCACCCTCAAATTAGGGAAATGATGACAGAGTAGGGAATATACAGTGTTATAAATACACCATCATCTTTTTTGATACAGATGACATTAACATATTTCTAATTATGGAAAGAGTGGTTTGATTGTGCACAATTTGCAATGCATTTGTGGCAGAGAGAGATCCTTTAAAATATTCAGAATCTGGTTTAGAAAGCAATGAAATCAGTAATTATTACAGCAAGGAGGGGCCAGACGCCGCAGCTTCATGTAAATACACATTCTTTAGTAATACACCCCTAACATTTCCAATGTGATGTTACTGAGCTTATTATACATCAGGCCAGCACCGCCTCATTATCAAGTACTCACATACCTATTTGAAACCCATATTTATTCTCTTAAAATGATTGCACCAGAACTAGGGGTAGGCAGAAGAGTCAGGGGCCTAGGGCGCAACAGTGGGGGGGCACCAGGTAAGTACCACTTCTTTCTGGCCCTAGTTTGTAGCACCTGGGGGATCGTTGCCCTGTTTTCTCTCCTGTGCCACACTCCTCCCCAATGACATGCATCACCCCTCCCCCCTGCGTCGCATTACCGCTCCCCACCTCTGTATGTCACTGGAGGAATGTGCGCACTGACTCGTAGAGCGAGGGGAGGGGGGGCGCAAATTAGCGCTCTCTCCCCTATATGTAATAAAAGGCACAAAGTTTGCCCAGGAACAGTAACCCTTAGCAACCAATAAGATGTTTATTGTCGTGTATTGTCGTGTAGCAAATTTTGCTTCTTATATTACGTAACCCCATCTGTCTCTAGCACATCAGTACCTTGGCCAGATTGCACAGTCCCTTTTTCCCATCATATTGCAGATAGCTTCAAGGACTCAGCAGTTGACATATTAAAAACTAGAGATTCTAAAATGAGTTACACTGATAAATGTTTACTTAAAACAGTTCATAATGTTAAATCTTACGGCCAGACTGGAAATATCAGGAAATTTCCATGAATCATTTTATCCTTTATCTATATAGTTCCAACATATTCAGCAGTGATTAGCACCCATCATACAACATTTACATCAGTCCTTATTCCATTGGAGCTTATAATTTAAGATCACAAACCCTAGGGTATGTTTTATCAGTTTTATCAGGAGCAAATTAACCCAAGTAAGCGAAGAACATACAAATGCCTTGCAGAAAGAGCCCTGACTAGAATGATACAGTAATACTAGTGACTGAGCCACAACATAGATGCAACAAACCTAACATATTAGTTAAGACTGAAATAACAAGTCCACATCAAAAAAATATTTTTGCAGAATTTTGCAGCGACAAAATGCCCATAGACCCCAATGAAATGGCCATTAACTTCAATGTATTTTTTTGTGAAAAAAAATTGCCACAAAAAACACCAACTGACTTTAATTTGTTTTCATAAATTTTCACTGTTACACAAATGTTACCATAGCTCACAAATATTTCAAGGAAAATGATAAATGACCACTTAATTCTTTACTGACATTGTGGCCGCCAATCATCCATGTGAATTTGCTATATTTTTTATGTGATCTAGATGTATTTTCGTCTGTCAGGTTTTACAAACATTGCATTTGTTTTGGATTCCAGTCAGTACAGATATGAATGTAATATATATATATATATACATGTAATGATAGGCAAGAACAAGCAGCCTTGCAATGTAAATGCACATTTTAGTTTCGGTTATGCAGGACTTCTGAATACAGATGTGGGGTGGTGGCACAGGTGGAGTTGGGCAGAATTGGGTGGAATTGAAGTGGAATTTATTGGAACAACCACTGACATAATTTTTCTGATTAGATGCCATTGATTGGCTAATATCAGTTTGTTTTTTGGTACCAATTGTAATTCTGTACTGTGATGGAAGTTATTTATATTATGTAGATGTTATTACAGGTATGGGACCCTTTATCCAGAATGCTCAGGACCTGGGGTTTTCCAGATAAGGGGTCTTCTCCGTAATTCGGATCTCCTAACTTAAACCTGCTACAAAATATTTTAACAGTAATTAAACCCAATAGGATTGGCTCCAATAAGGATTAATTATATCTTAATTGGGATCAAGTACAAGGTACTGTTTTATTATTACAGAGGAAAACAAAACCATTTTTAAAAATGTGAATTATTTGATTAAAATGGACTGTATGGGAGATGACCTTTCCTTAATTCAGAACTTTCTGGATAACGGGTTTCCAGATAAGGGGTCCGATACCTGTAACACTCATATGCCATACTCTTGGCTTCCAGTATTCTCTATCAGACTTCCTTCTCTCAGCTCAAACCTCCCAGGCAAAGCATGAGCCTTCTCTCTCTCCCTCCCTTTTCCATTCCTTCTTTCTCCTTCCTTCTCCCCTCCCTGCTGTAATCTGAGCTGAAAGCAATGAGCCAGCCAGAGACAGAGGCTGAAGAAGACGAAGTTACATCACACCAAGCTAAAGTGACAGCTGCTATCTTAAACAAACACAGAGAGATTCTAAGGCATTCTATATAGCAGTGATCCCCAACCAATGGCTCATGAGTAACATGTTGCTCGCCAACCCTTTGGATGTTGCTCCCAGTGGCCTCAAAGCAGATGCTTATTTTTGAATTTCTGGTTAGGAGGCAAGTTTTGGTTTCATAAAAACCCAGTGAAATTGCCAAACAGAGACTTCTGTAGGCTTCCCGACAACATAGGGGCTATCAAATAGGCAATTATAGCTCTCATTGGCACCCCCAGGAACTTTGTTCATGCTTGTGTTGCTCTTGGGTAGATGGAGATCCCTACAATATAGCATTCTAGCTTGCCCTATTGTAGCCAACCTATAAACTGCATCAGTAGCTTTTGTTCTCCTTTAAAAATAATTTTTAATAACTGTAAAAAATATGTTGACTGCTACCCAACAAATGTGCTGATTATTCATCTTGGCTAATTAGCATTAATTAGAAACATGCAGTATGTTGAACTGGCTGCCTTTCATAAATGTTCATTTTTTGTGAACAACAGCAAATTAGTGAATGCAGAAGGAAAATCAAAGTATTGTTTTTTGGGTGTTATTTTTATGTTACATCTTGTACCTCCCCCAAGACCTCTGCTGCAGGCTATACTGTTGAGAGCTTTAAGATATAGAAAAAGCTGAAATCTGATCTCCAGTAAAATTCCTAATATAATTTAAATATAGAAGCTGAGAGAAATAGACTGCAAACCCCATTTCTTTGCTTCCCATTCCATTGTTTCATTTGATCTAATAATCTCCATGACTTCAATTTGTCTTAAACAATATCAGGCAGGTGGCTTAACAACTTTGCTGTGTGGAGTTTTGTTTGATTTCTCATTGCATAATGTGTAAAATATATCCCAAACCCTGTCAATAAAACACATGCCTGCATAATAAAAGTAATAACAGTCTTTTATACATTAGGTTAGAAAACACTGAGCTTTTTAATACCAGGCAGCTACAAAATGCAGACAAACAATGGCACTGGCCATATTTCAGAAGCCTACAATGTGCAGGGTGTCTGTTGCAGAAAAAGCATAACTTTTTTTCATTTATTATACTTTTTACTGTTGTTATTGGTTATCCATATACAGGGTTGGACTGGGCTGCCGGGATACCGGGAAAAATTCCGGTGGGCCCTGGCGGCCCAGTCCGACCTTTGCCGGCGCTCCCCCTTCTGACTGTTCCTCCCCTGACGCATTCAATTTATACGCGCTCGGGGAGGATGTCAGGTGGGGGCCCTGCGGGGGAATTAGGGGGGCCCCTGGGGGAGTAGGGGACACTGCTGGCTGGAGCACCTCCAGGGCCCCTGGGGCAGGAGCATAACAACGCTGCACCAAGCTTTCCCCCCAGCAGAAAAAAAATCTTTGGAGGGGCCCTACACACACCTACCCAGCCCTCCCTCCACTCGCAGGCCGCCCATGCAGGGTAGGTAAGAGAGTGGCTAGGGTGAGATGATTTCTTAGAGCTGTAGAGGGCCCCCCCCTCTATTATGGATCTATTATAGGTGGTTACTGCAAAGAATAACACCATTTTGGTAATATGTCTATGAAGATTTTCATTCATCCAGGTCATGGTATAGCTAGTATAAATAAATCTAAAGCAACTGGACTTGTTTGGTAATCATTGAAGACGTTTTTACTACTCATCCGAGCAAGGGGACCCAGTTAACAAGAACAGGTCAAGGCAAGGTGAAATTCAATTACAGAAGAAGTAAACCCTAAAAAGAAATATGGCTACAAAATACATATTTTATGTACAGAACTTATTGCACCAGCCTAAACGTTCTATACTGGTAATGATTCAGGTCTTCAAAGTTGTCACAGGAGCTCCCCATCTTAGATGTCAGTGACAGTGGGGTGTCAGTGACACTGCACATGCTGACTTTGCTCTGGGCACTGTTAAAAAGCTAAGCTTAGGGGTTCTCACAAATTATCATGCATAGAAGCTGATACTACAGGGCTGATTAGTCAATTATGATGCTAATCTCACTAGTTTCAGAGCTGCCATTTACTTATAATCTGTATTATTTACTAATCAACCTTTTCGTGTGACACTTATATTCTGTATATGCAGTATATTGTGAGTTGATCCCTAAGCTCAGGTAAGTGACAACAGCACAGAACATGGGCAGTGAATCAGCAGAAAAGAAGATGGGGAGCTACAGGGGTCATCTTCAGAGGCACAGATCTTCCCTGCTAAAGGCCTGTGGTTGCCTTGGGTGTCATAGTGTGGATACTGTGACATCATAGCAGTACTAACAGTTGATGCTCCTATGCAGGCACTTAGACTAGCAGAGGTGAGCCCTCACATCAAAGCAGCAGAGGGGACAGGCCAACATATGGGCTGCCACCTGACACTCACCCCAGACTAGAGGCATTGATTCAGGTGGATTTGTAGTCACATAGGCATGTACTTATTGAAAGCAAATGAGACTTGTGGGTAACAGACAATAAACCAAAATTTCTGTATTTGGCCCTGCGTAAAGAGGAGAGATGGTCAGCTCTGTGAGAATGTCCCTTTGCTCTTAGATAGCACATTCCAAACAAAGGGTTAAGAAAAGGACTATGGTCAGTCAAGAAAGCTGAATGAAATGTGCTACTACAGTAGACACAGCTGAAACATCCAACTTGCTATTCTTTGACCCATGAAAACCCAGCTTTCAGAAATAGGGTTTGTTGATTTAATTATAACAATATACTAGCAAAATTCTGCCAAGGTTCCAAACATTTTTGCTTGTCCTAGTTTATGTTTAAAAAACCACAGCAAGTTTATATTTACTGATGGGCTCCTTATGATATGACTTCACAGTTTATGCTCCAGTGCCTCAGTAAAAGATGTATATACAGAGGTTTAATTGTTCCCTGTATTGTTCCACTGAGATGAGTTATTAGCTGTCAGGACAGGGGGCGTAAATGTAATTTATTCATATTTATTTCAGATGTTCACATTCTTATGTTTTAATCTGTTATACTCCTTGGCTTAATACATTCTTCATTTTTCTTATCAGGAGACCATTCCTTCAATTGATATGTCATGGGCCTATAAACATCATCAATTTTCACATTTTATAATGTGAAATAAAAGCAGTGTCCATTGCCGTTCCAAGAAATACTAATGTAAGGATGTGGAAAATGGACAATCCAACTGAGCAACACAACAGTCATCTGTAGCTTCCCGACCCATAAATTGAGGAAGAGTGGAAACTACTGCATGGTGATAAGGTTTACTTGTATTGGAACAGACAGAGACCCCGCACCAGTGATACAGATAGTTGTGGCTTCTGTGTTCCACAGAGATAAATATTGATCAATATTGGTGATGTTTCTCATTGTGGTCTCCAGAAGAGTTTAATATGGTTGGCCCAGTGTCTGGGTTAGTGAGTAATAGAGAAAAGTAATTGTGAGTTGGGAAAACAGGTGATTTAGAATGGGAACTATTACGCAAAAGATGCCCCTGAACTGTGAGGATCTAGAATATGTTGCACTTAAAGGGCATCTAAACCCTCCATAAAACCATCCCACTGTGACCCCTCTCTTGCCTGTGATTAGCAAACTATATCTATATCTATATATATATCTACACCCATGGATATGGATATGGGTGTATTTATATTGATGTTTTATTGTGGCCATTTGTATCTTGAGAAAGGCTCTAGGCCAGAGCCAAACGTTGATCGGATAGCAATGTGAAAATAAAGATTGAACTTTTATGAAAAAGACCCTGGAGTGCGCCTACGATGTATTTTGAATGGTGTAATATTTCCCTGGCTGCACCCGGCAATAATTATGGAGAAACTAATGGTGCGGATCACAATATATATATCTATATATATATACCTGTATGTAATAAATGAGTAAAAATCTAACACATCCTGTTCTACAAAGTACAAAGTGCAATTTACATTTGTCAATAGTACTGGTGCAAGAGCTCCCTGTGTAGGCCCTAAGGGACATCATTTTGCCACCATTAGTGGTTCAGCACTTGCATCTGTGTTATTGGTAAATGAGTTCTATATATTGAGGCAATGTGCTTCTAAAGAACACCAACTTGCCAGCTAAGACCATGTGAGGTGAGCTTTATTAGCTGTGCTGGATTTCTTTTTCGGGCACCCAGACGCTGCCCCATTCTCCGCCCCCTCAGAATCCTTGCAGCTCGCATTCAGACCACTGCCGACAGAACGCACTGAAGCTTTCTGTACGTCCCGACACCTGTGCTCCACATGGGAGCAAATTCTACATGTGGCTGGGCGGCATGTCGCTCTAAAATTTATGCTGCCCTAGTCAAATGAATACTGGATAATTTTGAACCCAGACATCTTACTTTCAATCTGGATTCATATAACAACAAAGGAAACCTGTATTGTTGGTTATCAGTTTAATGAGAAGAAAAGGTAAAAACTAAGTAAGCTTTATCAGAAAGGTCTATGTAAACACAGCCATAAGCACTCGCAGAAAAGCTGTCCTCTATCAAAAGAAACACCAGATCCACTCTGACACTCAGAATTTTTAGTTATCCCTAAATCCAATAAAACCTGCAACGAACACCTGCAAAACTGTTAACACAAAAAGATAAAAATTCAATTGGAGTGTCATTTGGGCTGTTTGGGTGGACATAAAGTGGCATAGAGGGATCAGAAAGAGGACTAACCTACCTAGGGCTGACACTTCTTACATCAGAGCAGTGTGTGACATCATAAGACTGTAGTATCACTGCTGTAAAACTTAACCTTTAGTTCACACATTGTTTATTAACTGAAATGCAAGTATTTTGCAAAGTTAGAATTAAATTAGGGAAATGACAGAAAATACAAAAGTAAACTGCTAGGGGAAAATAAGTCTGAATATAGTATTTTTTTTTCTTTTGTTGACTTACGTTGCTTATTTGTTGAATTCTTCAGCCCTGCTCACTTGGCCTACTTTTCTGAAATAAAACACATATAGGTCACCTCACCTGCTCCTACTTTTCTGTGATTTATTGTTTTAACTTTTTCTAAGAAGCAAGCGTAAGCAGGAATTCTTTTATAGACAAATACCCAAAGAGACATCTTACATACCCAATGATATAATAATGAAACAAAAAATAGACTAACAAGCAAAAAATAGGAATTTCATAATACTGAACAAATATTTATGTGCACATTTTGTTTTAATAATACTGCAGGAAACAGTAACACATATTTCTAGTAAAAGAATTTCTTACTCAATAGAGGAAAAGAAGCCCTAGAGAGGGTTTTGGTAGAACATTCTGTATGGAACTAAAACTTCCCTGCCTTATAATTGGTGGAGAACTTAGGCCATTTTTACTATGATGTAGTTAAGTTGAGAAGGGGAGAGCTCTTGGTAGCCCTATGGAGGGGACTGCTCTATGTAGCTTCAGTCAGATGAGGTCAGGAGGAGTAGATAATCCCTTATGGTGGCCATGTATACCTTACTACCCAACCATTAATGGACACCTTAGGATGTTTGGACATACTAACCTGTGATACTTTTGGATTGTACATTGAGATCCTGTCCAGCCAGGTGGTGCTGATCTCAGAGTACTTATGTAGTTTTGGCTAACTGCAAGGTAAAGGGCCAAAGACTTTTCAGATATAATTAGATCCTACTAGGGACTACTGTAACTCCCTATTAATTGGCCTTCCCCTCCAAAGACTGTCCCCTCTCCAGTCCATAATGAATACTGCTGCCAGGCTCATACACCTCTCCAACCGCTCCTCCTCTGCCATGCCGCTCTGCCAATCCCTGCACTGGCTTCCCCTACCATCCAGGATAAAATTCAAACTATTGACCCTCACATTTAAAGCAGTCCATAACTCTGCCCCACCCTACATCTCTGAACTCATCTCTAGGTACCATCCAACCCGCTTGTTACGCTCCTCTACTGACCTGCTCCTCAACTCCTCTCTCATTCCCTCCTCACACACTCGCATTCAAGACTTTGCAAGGGCTGCCCCCCTTCTCTGGAATTCGCTCCCACAAACTGTCAGACTTTCTCCCAATCTCTCTGCCTTCAAGAGATCTCTAAAAACACATTTATTCAGAGAAGCTTACCCTAATCTAGTTTAGTGCCACACCTCTCACAACTCTGGTCATGCCCATTCCCACACCTTGTGTCTCAACCCTTTCTCCTTGTAGATTGTAAGCTCTTTTGGGCAGGGCCCTCTTCACCTCTTGTATCGGTTATTGATTGCTTTATACTATTCCAGTCAAATGAATACTGGATAATTTTGAACCCAGACATCTTACTTTCAATCTGGATTAATATAACAACAAAGGAAACCTGTATTGTTGGTTTTCAGTTTAATGAGAAGAAAAGGTAAAAACTAAGTAAGCTTTATCAGAAAGGTCTATGTAAATACAGCCGTAAGCAGTCACAAAAAAACTGTCTTCTATCAAAAGAAACACAGGATTTCTTGTCTCCTTTTTTGTAAACATGTTTTTTGGGTATCTGATTTCCTCTCTCAGAAAAATCCTTTATTCCAGAGCCCAGAGTCTGCAGTTCTCTCCCCTCTCCTGCTCCCTCAAAAATGCTATGAACTCCACCCCCCCTTAGGAATGTGTAATCTGAGCATTAAGAGCTAGAGTTATAAAGCAGCAAACTATGAAGACCAAGCTAAAATGGCAGCTGCAATCTTAAAGAACAAGGAAAGGCTAAGTCACTTGGGGGGTGCCAAAATGTTAGGCACCCCCAAGTGACTTTAATCGCTTACCTTGTACCCCTGGCTGGTGCCCTTGTTAGGAGAAAATTGCACCAGCCCAGGGTAGCTGTAGCGAGCGCTTTCTCCTTCCGTATTTGCGCTGCCGGCAAATTCCCGGGACAATCGCATGCGCAGTAGAATGAAAAGTTGACTTCATAGTTTAAGTTCGGCTTTTTCACTCTACTGTGCATGCACGAGCGAGCGAAGCAGGAAGGAGGAAGTACTGCAGGTACCGCGAGCTGGTGCTGTTCTCTCCGAACAGGGGCACCAGCCCGGGGTAAAAGGTAGGTGATTTAAGTCACTTAGGGGTGCCTAACATTTTGGAACCCCCAAGTGACTTAGCCTTTCCTTCTCCTTTAAGCAAACAGATAAAGCTTCTAGGGCTTTTACTGCAGAATAAATATAGCGATCTAGGTGGCACTAATGTGGCTAATCTATTGGCAGTAAAATGCCAAAATGACTTTCCTTTTCCTTTAATTAACTATGAGCAAAGAGCTGCAATACAGAGAAAATTAGAAAATGTGACGCTAACCCTGTAATAAAGCATTTTAGATAGAAAAGTAAGTAATCCAGTGTCAAGGATTAGGACCAAGGATGAGATGGTATATGCTAGGATTTCCTCTGTTTCAAAGAACTAAGTGGATGCAATCCAAGCGTAAGGGCTGCAGACAAATGATATGCTGAATATAACTCTTTGAAACTAGGACAAACTGTTGACTGGATCAATGTTTGGCTATTTAAGACTCACCTAACGTCGCTAAGATGTACATAGTGTCATTGTCATGGGCTGCATTGAGAATTAATTTGTGACCTCATACCAAAAACCTTATAGAGCTCTGGCACAGGCTGTGGGTCATAAAATACAAAAGAAAGCATGATCTGGCCCAGTGACACCTTTTATACAGCCCTGCCAAAAGGGACTGTGAGGGATCATTGGGGCACTGATTATTTCATGGTTTGAAACTTATCATGCAAATATTGAAGCAAATATTCCATGTTACAGGCCACCAGTGTAGGGAATGATGCACTGTGTTGAAGCTGTATTCCCATTTAAAAAAGTGTATACGTTGAATGTGTAAACAGGCCTTAAAGAATAAGTAAACATTTTTTTTCTATTAATAAAATTGTCCCTCTGTTCTTTCTGACCTGGTTCCTCAGTTACAACATGATCGATTCATCTCCTTCCTTGTTCAGAGTAAAGCTCTGCCCCCTCTTCCTGTTCAGGTCTCTCATCAAGAACAAAAAAACCCTGCAAATTCACTGGCTCCTGCTGCCTCCAGGCATGCGCAGAAGGCTCTCAACTTCGACTACAGGCAGTCGATGTAATGAGAGACCTGAACAGGAAGTGGGGGCGGAGCTTAACTCTGAACAAGGAAGGAGAGGAATCGATCATCTTGTAACTGCGGAACCAGGTCAGAAAGAACAGAGGGACAAAGGTAGGCAATTCTGGGAAGCTGTTTAGAGTAAAAAAAAAAAGTTTTACTTATTCTGTAATACCAGGGGAGACCATGTAATATGACTTCAAAATGGCTTTTTCAATTAGGTATGCAGTATGTATTTATACATATATATGTAAGGTCTTGTACAGACAGGCATTTCACCCTTCATTTCCCTGTTGTGGGGTTCCCCAGTGTTTCACCACAGGGGAATGCAGGGCGAAA
The DNA here is from genome assembly GCF_000004195.4 of Xenopus tropicalis. Lineage (NCBI taxonomy): Eukaryota > Metazoa > Chordata > Amphibia > Anura > Pipidae > Xenopus > Xenopus tropicalis. Next base: position 37,338,177 of record NC_030681.2, on the reverse strand, counting down.
CGCAGCCCTTTCTGCCCTATCACGCTGTATTCACATAGGCGCATTTAAGCGCTGAACGCAGAACGCACCATTGTTCCCACACACCTACCTGCATACAGAATATAATATAGAGTTATTTATGATCTAAACGCTTCATTACCATTATAGCCAGAATGATATTGAAATCAGTTAAACCAGTTAAACTATTTGTCTTTTAGATCCAGATTAAACCTGCTCTGCTTTACACAGGAAGCCTGCCAGAGATTCTAGGATGAAATGCATTGTTTCAACAGGGAAGAAAAGGCCTCAAGCAAAAGAAGAAATCCTGTTTAAAAAATGATAATAAACATGTTTGCTTTTATATTTTCCATTTAGTCACCAGTTGACTTGAATCATATATTTTGTATACCTAAGGATATGGTGGCAAGAAGAGGGAAGAAAGGGGCCGATATGTGTTTTGAAAATTGAAGGGGACTTTCAGATTAACCACAGGCTTTGGAGTAAAAAAGACATTTTATTGAGAGTTTATTTTACATGCATTGTACATTGTATATTTATACTGAGTCTTCCTTCTCCTTTGATTAGGAAGTCGGTCAAAGAGCTGTCTACTGCACATACCTGATTGGTTTCCATCAAAGCAGGAGGCAGTAAGCATGCACAATAGCCACCCCAAAGTGGAAAGAAGACTCAGTATAACAAAGGGGCAGAGTTTCATGCTATAAAGGGAAGTTACTGATTTACACTGTAGGTTTCAGCTTCTATCTTAAAGAGGACATCAAACTCAATGTTGGGTGGTATGTCATATTGGGGGGTTGTTTAGAGTCTTTTTAGGGACTTTTAATAGAAAGGTTTACTTGTCCTTCAAACCTCCTGTGGGATATTTTACACTAAAGCAACTGCAAATAGTACATGTATTTTGGTTACAATAATTATAAGGCCAGGCACCAGCTACACGTAGAGCAACCAACAAACAATATAACCAAGGGATTCAAGGAAAGTTTTCAGTATATTTCCCTTTTGAGTAAGTGTTGACAAAATGTGGGTTAAGAAGCACATTTCTCATTTCATAAATCTATTTGTTCCTCCTATGATGGGATACAACAACCCAGGCCACAGTTTTCATTTCCCTTGGACTGTAATAGACTTTGTTTCTGTGAAACATGATGCTTTCACATAGCACCCTGGCCAAATGTTACGCGACCCCGGTGATTAAAATTGCTTGCCTGAGACCAGGGCTGGTGCTTCTGTGAGTTGAAAATTGCAACAACCGGGTTGCTTCTGTAAGAGCCCCATGTTGCTATCTTTCTATTCTTAAATGTTCTCTTTGGCCCCAGGCCAAGTGCACTTACACAACAGAGTTAAAAAACAGCTATTCCTTTTCTTGTCTTTATTGGGTATTTCTTGAGAGTCTCTTATTAGCTGGTGACACTAAGCACTCTATATCCACAACATGAAATTAAGTACTGATCTCTATATTGAATCATCACTCAACCTGCGCCTGAGTCATGCAATGCTTTACTGATATCCTGCAGTGTATTTGACAGATGGACATTTGTGTACATTATGTACCATTCTATTCTAGCCTTCAAGGGGTTTCATTAAAAATCCTTCCTATGGAAAACATTTTGTACTATGGTACCATTCATGCCATATGGTTAATGTTTCTCTCTTCTCAGTATCTGTTTTGTGTCCTTTTGTAACTACTGCTACACTTCAGCCGGCCAGTGCTTTTAGGCAAGGTTGCTCATATATTTGTACAGTTATACCCTTTCTTTCATTGTGGCAATGTGTCAGTCCTCTATAGACTATACTTAATTATAATTGAGATTAACCCTATAAATTCCCTTTTACAATTCTAAGATACTTATTCTTGTATATTGTTTTTGTATTCACTATAATTAGCAAAATGTATTTTGTTCTATAATATTCTGTCTTCCTTTATGGTACCTGTTCAGTTCAAAAGCTGTGGAAGATATGGCACTCTGTAATATGTATTCTTCAGACACATCTGTAATCCCAAAATGCAAAATTCAGGTATTGCACCATCCATCATACTTATTTGGCCTAACATTATGAAAGAACTGAGAGTTCAACAGGGAAAATAATACATGGCAAAGAGGGAGTCCTGAAATTAAAATTAACTGTTAATATGGGAGTGGAGGTTACATTCACCCTGGAGAATGAGGGTGTGGTAGGGTGAACATGAACTGAAGGCAGGAATGGAGTGATGGAAATTTAATGAATTGACATTGGTGGTGTAATAAGAATAACTAAGGGTAGACATGGAGTAGTCAGTTGTAAAAATAAAAATAAAAATTAATCAATGATTGTGTTAATGAAGGTAGGATGGCCCAAAATTGTGGGGTCATTTTCTCCAGAATACAGGAACAAATGCCTAGTCATGTTCACTCTTCCACGCCCTAGTCCTCCAGGTGAATTTAACTTCCACTTCCAAATTCCCCATCTCTGCCATGTATTATTTTTCCCCGTTGAACTGGATGGCCCAGTACCAAAACTTTGTATATTGAGATTACAGATGTGTCTGGAGGATCCTTGTCACAGAACAAGAGAGCCAAAGTGCCCTAAAATGTGAGCACTTGGAATCTTTGAATATAAATATTAAATATCTCTCTGTGTTGAGGGGAGGAAGAGAAGAGGTGGGTCATGCACTATGTGATTGACAGCTGAGATTTTTAAATGAGTTTATGACAGGTATGGATGTTTTAATTTTTAAAAAATGTGTTTCATGTTTAATTAAAAGCACTTTTATTATGCAGCTTTTTATGTCTGGGTGACAGGTCCTTCATAATAAACTGATAAAAACATGAAAATACTGGCCACATAATTACAGTGCAATTCTGTTATATTATTAAGTATACATAGAGTAAACTGACAGTGGCAAGGAAATCTATTTTTTTTAATATATCTTATTTATATGTATCTATACTACAGCCTTTCATTTTTCCTATAACCTTTGTTATTTAAAGTATAGTTCTCTAAGAGGTTTGATTTTTAAGTTGTTTCCAGGTCTTTGCAACTGCCATTACAGCCAATGAGTGAAACTTTATCCATTAGCTAAGACCCAATCTTTTATTCCCCTACCACTCATAAATGCTCTTCCTCATTCCCAGATGACCAAAGTGCATTCACTGGAGGAATTTAATGCTTCTTAAGAGATGGCTCAAAGGTTCTTGGATAGGGCATATGCCCCTTAAACGATACACTCAGCCAATATCAAAGTACTGAACAACTTCAGTTCACCTTCCACAAATAACGACAGACAGGTCTATTTCTTATTAAATATTATAGGGTCCATCAGATTTGTTTTGCATGTGATTAAATACCACTAGAATCACATACTGAATAATGCAATCCCAGAGCTTGTCTGTCAAGATGCACCTTGCTTATGAATGACAGAGGAATAGAAAAGGTATCTTGTTAAAGTTAGACACTAAAATTCATTATGCCATTTTTTTCAAAGTAATACTGTCATGGGAAAACATGTTTTTTTCAAAACACATCAGTTAATAGAGCTTCTCCAGCAGAATCCTGCAGTGATATCCGTTTTTAAAAAACGCAAACTGATTTTTTTTATATTTAATTTTAAAAATGTCGCATGGGGTTAGCCATATTCGTCATTTCCCAGGATGCCACCTGGGAAATGGGCTATAGCTTATAGCTGTTAAAGCTCAGATCACACATTTGTAAGGGAGGGGGGGAGGGAGTTCTTAGCATTCTTATGGAAGGGGAGAGGGGAGAGAGGATAGAACTGTGCAGACTCTGGCCCTGGGAATGAAGGATTTTTTTGAGAGAGGAAGTCAGATACACGAACAACATGTTTACAAAAAAGGAGACAAGAAATCCTGTGTTTCTTTTGATAGAGGACTCAGTGTGCAGCGTTTCAGAATGTGCAGTGCTTATGTATTTACATAGACCTTTCTGATAAAGCTGAATTATTTGATTAAAATGTAGTCTGTGGGAGATGGCCTTCCTGTAATTTGGAGCTTTTTAGCTTTCTGGATAACAGATCCCTTACCTGTATTTTGATTAGTACTTTTGGAAATTCTTTAAGATTCCCCTTGGTAACCCTGCTTCTGACTGTGGCTACAGAGATAGGTTGACTGCCAGCTCTACTCACCAAATCCTCATTTTAATATTTTCATATTAAAGGAGAAGGAAAGGTAAAAACTAAGTAAGCTTTATCAGAAAGGTCTATGTAAATACAGCCATAAGCACAGTAATGCTGCACTGAGTCCTCTATTAAAAGAAACACAGGATTTATTGTCTCATTTTTTGTAAACATGATGTTCCAGTGTCTGACTTCCTCTCTCAGAAACGTCCTTAATGCCCATGGCCAGAGTCTGTGCAGTTATTTTCTCTCTCCTCTCTCCTTCTTCCCCTCCCACTAGAATGCTAACATCTCCCTCCCCCCTCCATTATGAATGTGTGATCTGAGAAGACTGCAGGAAGGAAGCTACTGAAAATGGCAGCTGCTATCTTAAGCAAACAGAGAAAGCTTCTAAAGGTGTTTACTCAGGTATGGTAATGGTTTCTGCAGAATATATTGTTCTAGGTGGCACTAATGTGGCAAATCTATTGGCAGTAAAATGCCAAAACGACTTTCCTTCTCCTTTAAATTTATCCCAGTAAAGGTGTTGTATATCTATTATCTGGAATGTTTGGGACCTGGGGTTTTCCAAATATTGCAGCCCCCTCATAGAACAACTAGGGTGGTCAGATGGGTAATGTACAAACATTGGTAAAATACCAAAAATAATGGCAAAATTGAATATAACTTGCAAGGACAATGTTATGATAGATGTAAAAAAGGGTTAATTTCTGGTGTCAGTATCTCTTTAAATAAACCCAATAGGATTATTTTGCAGCTTAGTTATCATTAAGTACATGATGCAGTTTTATTTTTACAGAAAAAAAGAAATCATTTAAAATGTATTTCATTTTATTTATTTAGTTCCTGTTATTTAGATGGCACCAACACATTTCCGCAGTGCTTAACAGAGATTATTTATCATTTACATCTGTCCCTGTCCCTATCACATTCACATACACTATAGTCAATTTAGTCAGAAGTCAATTAACCTGCCTGTATGTTTTTGGAGTGTAGGAGGAAACTGGAGTACCTGGAAGAAACCCACATAGACATGGGGAGAACATACAAACTTCTTACAGATAGTGTCCTGGCTGGGATTGAACCCAGGACCTCAGCACTGAGCCACTATTTGCTAAAATTGGATTCTATGAGAGATGTTCTTCCTGTAATTAGGAGCTTGGGTTCTTCTGAATCCTGTATTCTCGGTCAAACTGGCTATTTTTTTGTTTACAGGTAATGCAATTTCTCTTTAATTTTCAGATGCAGATTAGGTCTGAATTTAGTTCAGTTATGAATTGTGAATTTGGGGCAGCAAACATAATATCATCAAACAGCACGGAAGCAAAATTTTAAAATAAAATGAAAAATACCATTAGTCAAGGAATTCAGTGGTTCTTTTAAATTAAATGTCAATGAAAAAAGAAAAATATAAGGTGGCAATGTAAATATACCAAAATCAATCCATTTACAGGTATATGATGTAGAAAATCTTTAAAGCAAATAGACTTGGGAGAAAAGCTTACAGCCTTCCGGTAATTCGGAGCTTTCTCGATATCAAATTTCCAGATCATCGATTCTCTACAAGTATAAAGCAATTTTTATTATTAGCTGTACAAATGTAATAATCACAAAACACAAAGAAAATTAACTAAAAACCAGTTATATTAGGATAAGTCCCAGTGAATATATCCAGCGATCGCAGCAAAATTCTAGGCTGTAATTAAGATAACTTAATAGTAGGGATGCACCGAATCTACTATTTTGGGATTCGGCAGAATACTGAACTGAATCTGGATCCTAATTTGCAAATGCAAATCAAACAAGTGTAAAAAAAAATTTGACATGTGTTTATGTGATGAAAAGTCACATGATTCAGATCTGGTTCGCCAGAACCATGGATTCGGCTGAATCCTGCTGAAAAATTTATGCTGAATCCCAAATCAAATACTGGATTAGGTGCATCAATACTCAGTAGCCTGGATTATTTTCTGGCACACTTAGTTCTATATGTATATTACCGATTCGAGGATATGTCACAACTTCAAATATCAAAAAAACCTAACCCCCTACCTGCTAAGTGCTCAGAAATGCAGGACCTCCATTTGAATACAGTATTATTTGCAAGATGCACAATATTTTGGGGAGCTCGTTTTTCCCAGAACCAAGTGCCGGGCCAAGGACTAATTTTTGCCCAAGGCAGGACCAGACGTTCATCACCCTTCCACTCCCCCCACTCTGACAAGGCAAGTCCCATACTCTCCAATGATTTTAGCCAAAGCGATCTTTGTTTAGGTTTTCACTGCAGATTTATCATAAAGGCAGAATATAGAATTTAGTAGTAAATATTAATATTTGTAATGTATGGGATGAGCTAAAAAATATATTAATTTCTCGTTCGATTTGTAAACAGTGCTGCTCCAGTTATGAGAACCTTGTCTTAGGTGGCAGTAAGTGGCCAGATACCAGCTGTGGCAAAAAGCCACCTCAGGTAACTTTAAGAACCTAATTTCCATTTTTTAAAACTATTGAAACAAATTGTATTTAATTGTTAAACCAGCACAACAAGCAATGATCCACAGGCTTGTAGGCTTGTTCCAATTTAAATACAGGTAAAAGCTGATAAACACACTTCTGATCTGTTGAATTTTCAATGTCAGTGTATAAAGATGAAGTTGGTAAAAAGGCTTCCTGAAAAAGTTATATTTTCTTAGCATATGCTTAAATAAATAATTCAACTCTGATTTCTATAGTCCTGATCATTCTGCAATTTTATGTTAGAGGTGCAGCTTTCATGTTGCTGAAATGTTGTAGAGCTGTGCCGGGATAATACAAAGTATGCATTACTGACAGTTAAGAGGCTCGTGGCATTCCTGTCAGGGACCATGGGCTGTCACTGAAAAGATGTCAGTCATTTGTTTCTGAAGATCCTGCAATGTGTTCATTTTATTTGTGCTACCTACACTTGATATTTCTCCTCTCCTCTGTGTGCCATTGTTACAGGAGCAGAAGAGCTTGGCAAATTTGTTGGAAGGACTAATGAGTCGACTGCCAGCGATCTCAAGGGTTTCTGCAGGAAAAAACTGAAAATAATGGCAATATATTGTGTAAAACAGTTGATATTACAACCTCAGTTTCTGGATCTAAATTTGTATGAAATGAACATGTAAAATGTCTCACAACTATGAGGTGACTTTGAATATCCTCATATCTTTCAACAGGGGTTACTTTATTATAATACACAAGTTTCAGTGAGTCATGTAACAGAAATAACATCACAAAGCACCAGTTATAACTGATGACATAATTAAGCACCGTTTATAAGGATATAATTTACAGGATATTCATGGCGCTTGTGTATTGTTTAAACTCTATGCCAGGGCTGTCCCACTGGAGGCCCGCAAGCCGGATGTGCCCTTTCAGTGGATTTTTATAATTCCCAACCTGCTTAAAGGGTCCATAGCCTTCACTCTATGACATCATCATTTTAATTGGCTTATACTAATTGTAGATCCTAAGATCACAATACTGTATCTTAGGATATTATGCTTGTTTAAGAAATCATCCAAGCCACTCTTAAGGGCTCTGGCACACGGGGAGATTAGTCACCCGCGACAAATCTCCCTTTTTTCGTGGGCGACTAATCTCCCCGAATTGCCATCCCACCGGCAAAAATGTAAATCGCCGGTGGGATGGCATACGCGGCGCTGCGATTTCAACGAAATCACATAAGTTGCCTTGAGAGGAAACCGCGTATGCCATCCCATCGGCGATTTACATTTTCGCCGGTGGGATGGCAATTCGGGGAGATTAGTCACGTGCGATAAGGGAGATTTGTCGCTGGTGACTAATCTCCCCGTGTGCCAGAGTCCTATAGCTGTTATCAGTCTTCCAACACAACATCACCAGGCAGAGCATTTCACAAAATCAAAATAATGGCCTTTTATGCAAGACAGTAATATATTTGCTTTAGTAGATACTGCCTAGAGTTATACAGCTTGTTATCCACAAAAAAACACAGATCCCACTTAGTTAAGGATACCCCAACACACAACCATTTAGTGTATAACTTGGCCCCTTGCTTCTTAACTTGCTTTTCAACTTTTTTATTATTTCTGCCACTGTAACCTTATTAACACCTCATTAGCCAGTTTGCAGCCTGGTTTACCATTTTAGTCAATCTCTCTGCAAAATGGCAGCATCCTGCATGGAACTTTTGCACAATTTAGTATCATTAGGAAAAAGAGAAACAGTACTTACAGTGCCTGCCTCTAGGTAATTAATAAACAAGTTAAAAAGCAAGGGCCCAAGGACAGACTGCTGTGGTACGGCACTAACAACACTAGTCTATTTACAAAATACTGTTTCCCACCATTCTTTGTAATTTCTCCTTCAGACAGTTCTCTATCTAAGGGCAATATTGCTCTTAATATTCCTTAATTTATCAGTAACCTTCTGTACTGTATCAAATGCGTTGGCAAAGTCTAAGCTAATGTCTAACATAATGTAGTCAATCATCCTTAAGCTGACCATACATTCATTATTCCTACAAGTTGATACCCCAAAGCTTTTAATAAGTATGTAATCTACTCCACGCTCAGCACCAACAATGTGCATTCCCCAGAATATATGTTATGGCCACAGATTTTCACATGTAGTTCCTGACTACTTAAATAAGCCACACATTAGATGCTATGTTGATATTGCAATACTTTAGAAAAGAAACATAAACTCAATTTCTTTGAGCATGTAACCTGTGGTCAGTAATATGGGCTATCAGAACAGATACTCAATAAAATATGATTGTATTTAGCTTAAATTAAATGTGGCCATGTGCAATATTGTATGTATTCCACATAATCTTTTCATGTTTCACGTTTCCCTAGCATGAGGCCTCAGTCCCCTTGATGGGCTTCACTGGTGTATGGGCTGGTACATCTGAGTGCTATTTCATGAAGGCATTCAATAAAGTATATATTTGTGCATCAGTGCATAATTCCCTACAGGCTGATAATGCAAAGCTGTTTACGCCATTTTCTGCAGGATCAGAAAATAATGGGGAAGCTGCTCCTATTTTAGAATAAGGAAACCATTAAGCAATGGTTGCAGAGTTTGTTTGCTAAAAGCTGATGTTTAACTAGACAGCTATAGCACACCTATATAATAGGTATATTACTATGGACTCCACTCCAAGTAACTCATATACATCACTACTATACATATTTCCTAAGCACCAGGCAGTCTGTGGAAAAGGAACCACTGCTGAATCACTTCAAGAGCATAGCTGTAAGTCAGCATTGTAATTTATAATGTCACACTGCATTATGGGACTCTACTTAGTGAAGTAGAACGATGCTTGACAGTTTTGTTCCCCTTGAGGTTTTTTTTTAACTGGCATAGGCTTTTTTTTACACGGCTGTTTGAGATGGACACCTGACACTGGAAATTAAAAATTACCAGTCAGTTTGTGCCGGATGCCCCAGGCTACATTTTGAAGCCTTGTGATGGTAGCGCTGAGAGGAATTCTGCATGAGTAAGTAGAGTGGCATCAAACAGTAAGATAGAACCTAACCATCTAACTACAATGGAATGGCATTCAGCTGCTCCTCCTCAGTCCCTTTTAGCAGGCAATATGAATAGGCTTTGTACATCCATTACTCTGCCCATTTTCTCAATTAGCCTTCCAAGGTTAAAGCCCTGTTAACCCTTTAGCCTATTAGTTACATAAGGGTAATAAAGTACCTTAGTATTGCATACTGATAAGGACATACTTTATGTTTGTGTTTGCACCTAAATAAGTGAAATGCTGGTGTTCTTGCTAGAAATGACAAGATCTGGGTCTTTTATGAGACCCATTTCTTAATATTTCTAGTGTCTTCTCCTTTACATCTCTTCTCTTGATACATGTATTCCTCTTCTCTCCTGAACTATAGCTTCTATATAAATAGCATTGCACTCTGCTAGTCTAAATAAAAAAAATCTTATTAGTAAAAAAAGACAGTGATCAGTCATCTGCTTTACACTCTAGTTTCTCAGCTGATGATAAATATAAATAAGGCTGCCATCAGTAACCATGGGGCCTAATATTACTAATTTTCAGGGGTCCTCCACCAATTACTGGCTGACCAGTCACATAGGCAGTTGCCAAATTGGGTTCCAATGAAAAAAATGCCCCACTCACACATGGTTAATCCCCTGATCTGTCTATCCACTCCCCAGTTATGATAAAGTCCCATCCTTGTTCCCACCAAACTGGTGTGACCAAACCCCAGTCACTTCCCACAAGCCCCACTGCTTTATGACCTGTAAATTGCACTTTTGTATCTGTTGGTGTCCCACTATGCCAGTACTTTACATTCTATTATCTGGAATCTGGTAATATTCCCATCTTTTTCTTTTACACCCCAGTTTCTTAACTGATGAAACATATATTTCTCTTCTCCTTTACATTCTGCTGGATCACTAAAGAAGGACAGTCCCAGTGCCATCAGTTGTACTGAGTACTGTGCCGGTTAGTTATGATATTATAGGTAAATTCTTATATTTGACATTCCTAAAGGACTGAAGATGGTACTATTGTGAATTTGTGGCATATATAATTTTCCATTTGCTCTGCATGGTCCAGGATTTTTATTACACATTTCCACGGATCGGCATGAAAACTCCTCCCCTGCTGTCACCCTCCAGCACCTTTCTGAGATTGTAAATTGCCGTTTTGAGAATGGTAGCAAATCAGTCAGATTGCAGTGGAGCATGACCTTTATGCATCTGATTAAGGACCATGTGATGTGCATTTCAATGGGGTCATATTTCTTAGGGTGGTTATATCGGATGGTTATAAGGTACTGACAGCTTTCATCTCGTTAAGGTTGTTATATTTAAGTGGAAAATATTCTGTATGGCTCACTTATCTAAAGGTTTTAGTTCTTCATAAATGATTGGGATTATGCTGTTGCCATTGTTTTCTAAGAAGAATTTTTAAAGCTTATCTGCGGCAACCAACATGGCTGCAACAAAACATAAGTATTAAGGCAAATATGGATTCCAACATGTGATCTCCACTCAGTGGATATTAAAGAGTAATTCCCATTTAAATGGACTTTTAGTGTGATGTAGACATTAATATTCTAAGATAATTTGCAATTGGTACTCATTTTTATGGTTTTTCGGTTATTTAGCTTTTTGTCTAGCAGTTCTCCAGTTTGGTATTTCAGCAGCTATCTGGTTGTTAGTAATCTTATTAACCCTAGCAACCAGGCAGCAGTTTAAAGAGAGACCGGAATATGAATAAGAAAGGACCTGAATAAAAAGATAGGTAATAAAAACTAACAATAAAATTGTAGTCTCATGGAGCAAATGTTTTTTTGGTACTGAGGTCAGTGACCCCTACTTGAAAGATAGAAAGAGGCAGACAAGGAAGGCAAATAATGCAAGAATTCTAAAAAATAAATAATGAAAACAAACTGCTAGGAATAGGGCATTCTTAAGGGTTAAAGGGGACCAGTCATCCCAAAGAATTATTCCAAATCCTTCTCTATGGTGTTAGTAGAAAAAAATAAACTTTATTTACACTATATACATTATTTCATTTTTTTTCCCTTCAGTCTTGGAATTCACAGCCAGCAGGCCGGCACCATTTTGTGTGAACATTTATTAAGGCAAAGCTTTGTATCACCCCAAAATCTTGTGCATTTGCTATCTTGGTGATATCTAGGAAGTGCTAAATGGAAAGTTAAAGTAATTGTAATTAAAAATCAGAGCTGTCAATCATATATTGGAAGTGCTAAATGGAAAGTTAAAGTAATTGTAATTAAAAATCAGAGCTATCAATCATATATTGCCTGCCCCGCCTCTATGCCTTTGGCATAGAGGCGGGGCAGGCAATATATGATTGACAGCTCAGATTTTTAAATGCATTTATAGCAGGTATGGATGATTTAATTAAAAAAAAAATTCGGTTTCATGTTTAATTTTTAAGATAGTTTTATTATACAGCTTTTTATGTGTGGGTGACAGTTCCCCTTTAACTTAGAGGTGAATCACCTCTGTAAATGCCATTGGGTTTGTGGGACCATTAGAAAAGCAAGGATTTTAAATAAAGATGGCAGAATAGAACATGTAACAAAGTATCCTGCCAGAGATGCTTTGTCACCATGTTACTTGGAGTGGGGTGTCCCAGAGTTCATAATTAGGAATTCCAGATAAGTCATTGAATGGTCAGTTCACCTCACAATACCTTCCTTCTTATGCCTAATGTATATATGCCAATATATAGACTTTAAAGGGCTTAAAAGAATTCACCAGTAAGAATATGCTTACCAGAACTAAGTCAGCCATCTTGCTTTTTAACGTGTGGTGATTATTATATAACATTGGCTTAATAATATTACACTGAAATCAATGATCAGAAAGAATACTGCTGTTTAGTTGATCTGTGATAGAAAATTTGTATTTAAATATTAGAGCTGCAGAAAAAAAGAACATGATCAGTAAGAATTCTCATTGGAGGATTCCTTTGCATAATGAGCTACTAGTCTTTGAGAGCCATGGAAAATGTATATTATGCAATATTGTTTTAAGATACACTAAATCCAGCTGTAAAGCTGTCCCTCTGCACCCCCTAGTTCTCTATAGAAGTTGACAAAAACTTAATTACACATGGAGAACAAAAACTTTATTATATTTATATTGTTTTAAGATACACTAAATCCAGCTGTAAAGCTGTCCCTCTGCACCCCCTAGTTCTCTATAGAAGTTGACAAAAACTTAATTACACATGGAGAACAAAAACTTTATTATAGATCCAATGAGAATACTGATTACTAGCACTATGTCAGGCATCCTGCTGTTACATAAAGAGATTATGTAATTATTGGCTTCATTATATTACACTGTAATCAAACATGGGGAGGAAGAACACACTTATTCAGTGGATACTGTACTTAAAGGAATACTGTCATGGGAAAACATGTTAATCAGTTAATAGAGCTTCTCCAGCAGAATCCTGCATTGAAATCTGTTTTTCACATGGGGCTAGACATAGGGGCCGATTCACTAAAGGTCGATAAGCGTTATCACATGGTTTTTTGGGTTAAAATTGATGCGATAAATAATGACCGATTCTACAAAGTAATTTTGCATGCGTTAAATCGCGCGATACTGCAATGTGTTAATTTTAACGCATTGCGTTAATTCGCACGTAGAAAAAATAATAACGCATTATTCACAAACACATGTGAAGCATTAAATGCGCTAAATATCGCATTAGTCTGTGCGAAGATTAATTGTGGTTCGTGAGCTTTTGGCAACAAAACATGGACTTTGCAGTGGGATTTATTTAAGTATGTGTTGGCCCTAGGGTGATGCAGCCTCCAGTTTTCAGGGATATGCGGCGAAATATATTGCACGCAGTGGGAATTAACGCACGCACGGAAAATAATGCAAGAAAAATGCTCATTGCGACTTAAATAACGCAAACAACATCACATCTAAATTAACGCAAGTATCCTTCTAGTGAATCGTGCGTTAAGTCGCGAAAAATAAGAAGCGATAAAATTTTTAGCGCATGCTTGTTTTAACGACCTTTGGTGAATCAACCCCATAGTCTTCATTTCTCAGGGTGCCACAGCCATGTGACCTGTGCTCTGATAAACATCAGTCACACTTTACTGCTGTGCTGCAAGTTGGAGTGATATTACCCCCCTCCCAGCAGCCGATCAGCAGAACACTGGGAATGGAGCAAGGTAGCAGCTCCCAGTAGATATCAGAACAGCACTTAATAGTAAGAAGGTCATGTTCGGCTTGGGAAGAATAAAATTTTAAATGGTAGAGTGAATTATTTGCTTTGCAAACGGAAAGTACACCATAAAAATCATGACAGTATCCCTTTAAAGATTTTACTTCCAGTTGCAGGAGCATGAAGCCTGATTTACACTTATCAAGTGGGATTCTCATTGGAGGATTATTCTGCATTGTAATGTAGCTGCATGCCCTAGAGAGTCAGGGAAAAGTTTTATTAAGCAATATTGCTTTAACAATAAAACCCTGATGTTACTGAACTACTGCTCTAACCTTGAAAATATTTTAAAGTACGCTGGGACTTCCAGCAACAACCAAGTAAAGTGTTGTTGAACAGTGCAGTACAGCATAGTTTAGTGTTCCTTTAAAGGTTTCTGTCAGTAGAATTCTCATTGGTGAATTGGTTCCATGTGTAATTAAAGGAACAGTAACACCAAAAAAAATGAAAGAGTATAAAAGTAATTACAATATAATGTACTGTTGCAACTGGTGTGTTTGCCTCTGAAAGACTGCTATAGTTTATATAAACAAAGCTGCTGTGTAGCCATGGAGGCAGCCATTCAAACGAGAAAAGGCACAGGTAACTTAGAAGATAAGAGAAAAAACCCCATTGTTTATCTGTTTTCTGCTATGTACCCTGTGCCTTTTCACCTTTCTTTCATCTTGAATGGCTGCCCCCTGTTGCTACACAGCAGCTTTGTTTATTTAAACTACATTAGTGTGTCTGTACTAAGCACACCAGTTGCACCAGTGCCGGGCAGCGGTACATTTAATTTGAATTACTTTAAAACAATTTCATTTTCAAGTTTTAATCGACTTCAACAGAGAACTAGGGGGCGCAGTGGCACAGTTTTATGGGCTTAGTTAAAGTCCCTTAAAGCATACAACCGTGATGTTGCTGCTACTACAAGTTTCACTAATACAACATATATGTATTCCATGATTTGTCGTCCGTCAAAATTACTAACAGAGCAGTTTTGCCTCCAGGATGTATTTTAAAATATCCTAGTTGTTGCTATTCAAATCATTTAGATGAACGAGATATGATTATTTCTCCCCTGTCCCTAGAGACAGTACAGCTGTGAACTGGATTTGACATTTCATTTTTTAAATTTCCTTCATTATATAGAATTAGACAATCCTGCAAATGACTTCATGGCTTGTGCTGTGCAGATTAAAATACCCTACGAGTATTATAAACAAATATTTAGTGTGTGTATAAATATATATCTGGATGCTACAATAGCTCTAATATTTTAGCTTTAATATTGTTCTCTGGGTTTGTTACATGACACATCAAAATCATCAGAAGCACTGGCTGCCCCCTTTCATTCTGCAAATGGTAGTTTCCATTTATAAATAAGGAATGTCATGGCAAGAGGGTTGTAAGGGTGGTTTTACAAGGAGTAGCAAAAGCATGGCCGTTTAAATAAATGGGCAAAAGGGGCATTTGCCCAGGGCCCACCAGGGTAGGGGCTCACTAGCACACCTTTGTCTCGGATAACTTTTGGCAGAAGCAGGGATGGCAGACCTCACAGGAAGCACTCTTTTTTATGGTTATTTATTCACTTTTTTTCTTGTGGAAAAACAAGGACTGTTGGTCCAGGGTAGCAGAAACTGCACCTGAAGCCAAGTGGGAGGTATCTACTAATCAGTTTCTGTACATCTTGCTTCTGGGAATGGGGCAAACAGGATTTTGCTGTTGGGGCTAGTAATTTCCTCAGTGAAGAAAAGGTAGAAATTAAGGAAGGAATGCCACAAGCAGGGCTAGTTAGTGGGGTGGGTTGTGGGGATTGCATGTGGACCCAATATGTGGGGGGATATATATAATATATATAGGCAAATTAAACTTCCAGTACACACTGCCCTGCTGCTACTGCAGCCCCTTCTTCCGACATCATTTTTGCCTCACTTTACACACAGTCCTGTAGGCAGCCCCCCTCTGTCTCTCTGACGCGCAATAGGGGGTTTCGTTACTTTCCCACTGAATATATATCCCCCCACCCTGGGGCCCCGCAAACACTGCAGCCCGGAGCTATTGTTCTCACTCGCACCCCCTAAAAAGAGAAGTCGTGGCCTCCTTGTGTTTGTATCATGCCGCCACCATTGTCCAGCGGCAGCAGCAGCAGCGACATGCGGCACAGCCGCCACAGACGCACGGCTGGATATTACGGAACTCGAATGTAATCCCGCTCGCCCAGAGCCCCATAGGAACTGCACGGAAATAAATAAATAAAGGTGGGAGGAGGTGGAGAATGGAAACAGGGCGGAGGGACTGGGGTCCGAGGAATTAGAAAGCGATTCGCTGCAGACTGTAAAGTTTCCCCAGTCACATCTCTCGCTGTCCCCATGGTAGTTGTTGTGCGTGTGTGTGTGTGTGTGGGTACGAGTGTGTGGCCCTCACTCTCTGCTCTGTGACTGCCTCCAGCCCAGTCTGAGCTACATGATCAGAGAGCGCACAGCTTTCCTCTCTGCTGCCCGGGCTACTGACAGTCCTGCACTCACTGCCATCAATGGCACAGCGAGCAGCTCTGCGTCAGAATAGCGCCCGTCACGCCGCCTGACTGACACCTCCGCTAACCATGGATTAACCCCGGACAAACCAGAGAGGAGAGGCTGCCGCCGGGTGCGAACAGCTGAGGAAACAAGCCGGGCTGCTGCTGCTGCTGGAGTTGGCCAAGTGACCCGCCGGTGCTGCTCAGTGGGTTGCACCGCGGCGCAGTTCTGCTGGAAGTGCAGTTCGGGAAGAGCGAACATGACTAGAGTAGCGCCGGGCACGGATATGGCAAAGTACAGCAAGGAGGTCGTGCTTGGTGGTTGGACTCAGGGAGAGCAGCGCCTGTACTCTGCCCACAGAAGGATGGAGCCCGCAAGGCAATGGAGGGGCAAAACTCGCAGGAAAAGGAAGGAGCTATTTTTTGGGCAATTGTGTTTTATGGGCTGCCTCCTGCTCATTGGCTCGTCTTTTTCCCAGTGGACCGAGGCATCTGGTAAGTAGCCTTCATTAACGCAGCTTTCATGCACAGTAACGTTGAACTTGGAAACCTTGCTGCTTCATTCGCTATTAAGGGGCTAATTATTACACCTCCTGGGCAACAAGAGGCTGCCATGGCACTGAAGGTCACATTGATGATTCTGCATGGGGTCCATTAGCCACTATCTACTGGTCATACAACAATTAGAGAAGAGCTGCCACTTGTGTCCTGCTAAGCAGTGGGTTCTGTTTTATTTTCATCTCATGTGAGTGACCTGACCTGAGGCCATGGGAGATATGAACAATAAAGTGGCAATCAGTTTACTGTATTTGTATGTATTAGTATTTGTGTTGGAACTGCCTTAATGGTCCCCTAGTAGCTGTGTCTGCCACATGTGACTTCACTTGGGCAACAGGAGATCCAGTGTCAGAGAGATGGGTGCTGGAGGGATTAGGGTGATGCTGGACTGTAATATCTGAGATACAGTAAGAATATTTAAATACTTTTAAGTTGAGATTAAAATCGTGCTCATTTACTATATGACAGGTGCAAGTTCTGGCACTCTAAGGGGTCAAAATTTTCCCCATTACAGTGCCCTTTGTTTAGAACGTGTATCTATCTCATCAAAGAACTACTACTTTTGTGTCTGCTCTATATATAATAGGACTTGCCTGGTGCGCTCTGTATGTTGTTCCCTTTGATGCCTTTGTTGGCATCAGTTTTATGGCTTACAATGGTGCCTGCTAAAAAAAAATGAAGAAAAAGGGCATTATGCATACAAAGTATGGCACTTTGCGTATATGTTTGTTTGCACTTTGCTCTTTGCCTGACCTTAGGAAATAAGCCCTAATGAGTTCAATTACCCATAAAGGACACAATATAAAAGTATACAGTGGCACATTATTATGTTAGCATGTGCTGAAATGATATAGTATTGCTTCCTCAAGTTCTGTGATGCCTAGGGAGATACACAGTACACGGTTGGCACAGTGCAAAACAATTAAGAAGTGCAAGGCAACTAGTGGTATAACAGAAACATAGCTCTACGCCAGTCCTGATCCTGTTGTTTTTATATCTCTCACCCCTGGAAGAGTTTGATCATTATGTGAATATCTGTGTACAAGTGCAATAATGCAAAAGGTCAAACAGATTCAGAAGGGGAGGCTAAATCACATTCTTTTTTTCTGATGACACTGCAACATTTGTCTTGACTCTTCACATTTTAACAATGCCATCTGCAATCTGTCCATGTACATCAGAGCTGCATTCTGTTGCTTTAAAGGCAAACAACTGTCTCATGTGAGAAGACTGAACTTCACAGATGATCCTCTTCTTGACAGTTATGGTAGAATATGTAAAGGTGATGGAGCTTTACGTATCCAGCCAGCTGGAAGCAGGGCCTGAGTTAAGAGAGGTGGGGGTGCTCTAAGCTACTACCCTCTTGCTTGCTGAACTATAACAACACCACCCCCCATCACAGCTTGTGGCATATCCCCTGGCCCTAAGTACAGCCCAGGCTGGGAGATATTTTATCTGTAATGACATTTCTTCCTCCTTCTGTCAGTGAATGGTACACGTGACACGTGCTTTATCCTAAAAGGAAATTGTGTCTATTTAACATATCTGTTTAAGTAGTAAATGTTTGCTGCTTGTTTCTGTAGCATTCTTGCACTGTGGGGGTCATTTACGCAGAAATAGCTTGGTGATATTTGTGCAAAAATATCATTTTTCTGCTAACATCCATGTGTTATATCTAACATGTTTAACACCAAAATTCTGGATGTTGGATAAGACAGCATTAAAATCCAGATGCAGTGCACAGCAGCTACTTAGCAGAAACTAAAACATAAGGGGTTTCATCTACAAAGTACAGGGCAGGGTGCAAAGTGCAAAAAACAGGTTCATGCCACCATGTCTTTTGCACTTGCATTGTGCCCTGTACGTTGCACCATGGGGCAAAGGACTGCTCTCCATCCATTAACACAGCTACAGTAGTGCTGTACGTATGAGGGCCAGGCTGAAGGAGGCATGAGGCATCTACTTTCATCCATACCCCCTTCAACGTGTGCATCATTTAGACACACTTGTTTGGAAACTCAAGGATCCCTGGGCTGACTTGCACCCACCAGGACTGCACTCACAAATGCTTTAGTGCTAAGTGGGGTGCCATTTTGAACAACCTTATTGCACTAGGACGTAGCTGATGGTCCTGTACATCTGCCACAAATGTAAACTGTAACTGCATCATTGTACTAGGGGGAGCGAGCCAGTCATTGTGAGATTATGGCTATGTGGCCACTGATTTCAAAATATAAACTAAATAGGCTGCAGCAGTACCAACGTGCACAGTACATGTATATGTTGTGATTACTATAGCAGTGTGCCATTGCCTATGACTCCTCCGGCACAGAGGAAAAAACAGACTGCCTCTTAGTTTTCATATCTGCTGTATCAGTGATAGGTGATGTCTTCTTGGATTCTTGTTTTGTTTCAAAACATGACTGATTGCTTTCTAGTTTATATTTAAACACAGCCTTAAACAGTGCTGAGTGTTTTTGTCTCTTTGGGTTTATACTTTCCACTTGCCTTATTGTTAGTTTCCTTGTGGTTTTTTTCTGATCTTATCTTTTCCACTGTGTTAAAAATCTTCTGTTGACTTGTCCAAAACAATTTCCAGTTATACTACATTTCATTATGTTTTGTAGTTTTGAGAAGGGACAATAAAACTCCTTGAATGGGTCCAATGACCAGAAATTCTAACCTGGAATTAGCAGTTGAGTACTGAAATACCGCAGAGTAAGCATAAATGCAGTGGTATGGGATTTCATATTGTGAATACTACACTTGATTCCATGTGCTGCCAGAACCATTCAGAGACTAGATGTGATTCATGTTGACGTTGGCTGTGATGGAGCTCAGAGATTGACACTGAGTAACTGAACAGAGGCTTGAGAACAGGTGAGATGCAGTCTCTAAGTCACTGTATTAGCCCTGAGCAGCTGGGACTGTGGCAAGGAGAGAATCACATTGCTTTCTCACGCTGGAAAATAGGTTTAGGGTTGCTGTTAAAAACATTTTTTTAACCTTGTGGCAGAAAAGCGCACAAAAGAAGGACAGGCACACACACACAAAAAAAACAGCTGAATGTTCTAAATCACGGGAAATTGCCATATAGATGTCTGGCATAAACAAGTTTATTTGTATTTTATTGTAACAAAAGTTATATAAAAAAAAGTAATTGAAACTATCATTTGGGACTTTAGATTTTGCTTCTATTGAACTCATACTAATTTTCCCCATTAAATTAGTACTAAATATTAAAGATAAATAGGCAAGTGGTAGGTTTATTCTTGTAGGGTATCATTTTCCCCAAATGACATATGTTTGTTAACATGGTAAGAGGTCCATCCTATATGTCTGCAAGGGCTGCAAGGAAATGCAGTGTAAATGTAACCTGCTGTTTTTGGTTACTGGTCCAATCAGTACCTCTTAATGGCCAAGTTGTGTCTCTGTTTGTACTGAATATAGCAAAATATATACAATTATATATTATAATTCACTGCAATACCTCGACATCTGTATGAAAAACCAGCTTGTCAAATGTTCAGTAAGAAGCATCACTATATAAATCTGAAAAGTCAGGCATATCAATCCGCAAGCAACTGCCCTTCACTGCCTGATAGCTTAGTTGTTCTGTATTCATAGAACCTTTTTCAGTCGCTAATGTACATATTTATATTGATATTCATAAATGTCTGCCTTGTGATTAAATGTGCAGGCGGTTACTGCTATTTCAAGGCCTTGATTGCATTAGCCAAAAATTACTAAATAAATATTCACAGTCAAAGTATGTGTAAACATGATCTTTTCCTTAAAATAATGTTGAGGAATCAGTCAGTTAGACACAATATCTTCTGCTGCATGGCTCTTGTTTGGCAGATGGCAAAAGCTTAGCCTGAATGATTTGTCACACGTGAGTTGATGCTCACTTATGAATTTAATGATTCATTCTCACATGGACAGTGAGTGAAAAATCACAAACCTAACAAATAATGACGTTCCTGCATCACTGTCGAAGCTTTTTATTGGATTAAACTCAGCATATTCTTACTCAGAGACTGTTCATTGCACTTAAATTTTACCAGACCAAAAATGCTGCTCAGAGGACTCTGAGGTGAGGCCTAATATCCATTATCACTTATAATCAATAATTCATGAAGAAGAATTTAGTGCAATATAAAGAATAAGAATCAGTACTAAGAAATATGGGGCCTCCTTCATACAGAATATCCAGAGACATTTCTCATCTCTCTCTAAAGTCTTTTCATTGGCACATGACCTGTACCGATCAAGCTGTCCATATCCACATAGATCTGCTTCTTTGTGAGTTTGCTGGGCAAAAAGATATATTTTATATATATATATATATATATATATATATATATATATATATATTTGCCTCAATTGGCCACCCACAAGTCACATTATTCCTGATGAAACTTCTGGCATTTTAGGAAAAGGAAGCCGTAAGGAGGAAACGCTCTGCTACAGGTACCCCGGGCTGGTGCTATTTTCTCCTAACAGGGGCACCAGCCCGGGGTACAAGGTAAGCGGTTAAAGTCACTTGGGGGTGCCTAACATTTTTGCACCCCCAAGTGACTTTGCCTTTCCTTCTCATTTAAAGACATAATATAAATGTTAGGTTAAAAACATATCTGAAGTTACGATAATTGTCCCTAGAATATTATAACTGACTATTTGTGATGTCACAACTAGCTGATTATAAGGTTATTATGTGTAGAGGTTTATATAGTATTATAAAATATAAGGATATTATAAGTCACCGAGTAGTTCCATGGCCATATCAAAGCATGAAGCAGAAGGCTGAGTGCTATTAAACAGGTAATGGGATTTTTCTAAGAGCCTTAAGGAATTTTTTCCCAGAATCCCTTTTTACTTTTTTGCATACGTATGAGGCGGTCTCCTCAACCCTTTTGACTTGTTTGTTAAACAGGTAATGGAATTCTGAGGTGTCTTCTAATTCATAGTACATAGTAACATAGTAAGTTAAGTTGAAAAAAAGACGTATGTCCATCATTCAACCATAATGCCTATATATAACCTGCCTAACTTCCTGTTGTCCATCTGAAGCCTCTCTAATTTGCCTCAGAGGGGAAAAAATTCCTTCCTGACACCAAGATGGCAATCGGACCAGTCCCTGGATCAACTTGTACTAAGAGCTGTCTCCCATAACCCTGTATTCCCTCACTTGCTAAGAAGCCATCCAGCACCTTCTTAGAGCTATATAATGTATCAGCCAGCACGACTGATTCGGGGAGGGAATTCCACAATTTCACAGCTCTCACAGTAAAAAATATTTAAATGGAACCTCCTTTCTTCTAAACGGAGTGGGTGCCCTCGTGTTCGTTGGAAGCAGGGCTGTGGAGTCGGAGTCGAGGAGTCGGAGGCAATTTTGGGTACCTGGAGTCGGAGTCGGCAAAAAATGAACCGACTCCGACTCCTACTAAATTTAAATGGGAATAAAAAAAAATAAAGCAAGTTTAAATGTCCCAATTCACAAACAGTCATAATTTATTACTTCTCTGCGGCAGCTCCACTGCGTCGTGTTCCTCTGTTACAGGGAACACAATGCCCACTGTGAACCTAGCCTAAAGGTCCCCATACAATATAAGATTCGCTCGCCTGGCGATGTCGCCAAGCGAGTGGATCTTCACCCGATACCCCCACCTACAGATGGGTGATATCGGGTAGCAAGTAGCTTAAAAAAAAAATAATCCGATCGTTTGGCCCTGGGGCCAAACGATCGGATTACATTTGCGCCCATGGGGCAGTCGGTTCGGGGACCGCATCAACAAGCCGATGTGGTCCCCAATCCGACCGGATTTTTTAACCTGGCCGATCGAGATCTGGCCAATTTCAGGCCAGATATCGGTCGGCCAGGCCGCTCGGTTCTGCCCATACACGGGCCGATTAGCTGCCGAATCGTCCAAGGGACCGATATTGGCAGCTATAATCGGCCCGTGTATGGGGACCTTAACTTTCACTGATAACTAATTAAGTAAAAAAAAATTGCATGACTTGAAATACTTGTAGTTTAAGACTGAAGCTTTAAAACATTTGAAAAACTGCTGTAATACAGCTATAATGTTAGCTTAAACTTTAAACATGACTATGGGATTCTAGGGAAATCATTAGGAGTAGGAGTATAGATAAAATTGTCTATCAGTTTATTATCAGTTCAGTTGTGTTTTAAGTGCCCCTTCCCCCTGCCCCTTCCTGGATGTATTAAATACATTAGCATATTAAAAACAGAGGAGTCGGAGTCGTGGAGTCGGAGTTGGAAGTATCAGAAACTGAGGAGTCAGAGTCGGAGACTTTATCTACCGACTCCACAGCCCTGGTTGGAAGGACCTACTGGTAAATAAAGCATTAGAGAGGTTATTATATGATCCCCTTATATATTTATACATAGTTATCATGTCACCTCTTAAGCACCTCTTCTCCAGGGTAAACAGACCCAACTTGGCCAGTCTTTCTTCATAACTGAGACTTTCCATACCCTTTACCAACTTAGTTGCCCTTCTCTGGACCCTCTCTAACTTAATCATGTCCCGTTTGAGCACTGGAGATCAGAACTGAACAGCATATTCAGATTCCTCCCGTGAAACTATACCCCTTTTAATACAGCTCAAAACCTTGTTTGCCCTTGCAGCTGCTGCCTGGCATTGCTTGCTACAACCAAGTTTATTATCTACAAGGACTCCAAGGTCCTTCTCCATTATGGATTTGCGTAGTGCAGTCCCATTAAGGGTATAAGTGGCTTGCATATTTTTACATCCCAGGTGCATGACCTTACATTTATCCACATTAAATCTCATCTGCCACTTAGCCGCCCAGATTGCCAGTTGGTCAAGATCCTGCTGCAAGGATGCCACATCCTGGATAGAACTGACTGGTCTGCAGAGTTTTGTGTCATCTGCAAACACTGATTCATTCCTTATAATACCCTCCCCTTAGTCATTTATGAACAAATTAAACAAAAGTGGACCCAGTACAGAACCCTGAGGGACCCCACTGAGAACCTTACTCCAAGTAGAGAATGTACCATTAACAACCACCCTCTGTACCCGATCCTGTAGCCAGTTTTCTATCTATGTGCAAATGACTTCACTAAGACCAACAGACATTTGTTTAGAAAGCAGTCGTTTGTGGGGAAAGGTATCAAATGCTTTGACAAAATCCAAATAGATTATATCTACTGCATCCCCATCATATTTTACAACAGGGGGCTTAGGATATTTATGGCTCTTGTGTATTATATCAATATAAAACACAAATGTCATAATTATCCCGTAAATGATATGACTTAAAGAAAATTCTTTTTCTTAATTTACAATAGGTGGTACATTATTCCCTCTGTTATTTGTCATTCATTAAATCGGGGGAAATGATATATACACATATTTTAAAGCAGGGGTTTTATTTATTCATTTTTAATTAGTCATGTGACATATCTGGGGTCCTTAAGCATTGATTATACTTGGTATCACTAATCCCCAGTTATTAGGACAGTTTATTTGTGTATCATAATTTTTTTAAGGAGAACTAAGCCACCTATTTTTTTTTAACTGTTAGTCCTGGTTCAGATTCCGCACTGCATCACTCCCGCTGCCTGAAAGTTACCTGTTACCCATCACAGGTGAGCAGTAGGTTTGTGGCCACTATGTTTAAATGCATCATTTTTGTGCCATGGGCACCCATCTGGCCTAAAATTGGCCAGATCTCGATCGGCAGGTTTGATTTTCCATCTGATCAGGGACTGCATTGGATTGTTGATGTGGTCCTAGGTCTGACTGCACCTGTGCCCCGCTAGTTTAATTAGATTGTTTGGCCCTAGGGCCAAACGATCGAATTAGCCCGACATCATCCACCTTAGGTGGGCATATCAGGAGAAGATTCTCTCGTTTGGTGACCAACGAGCGGATCTTACCGTGTATGGCCACCGTTACAGTTAAAAAGCTACAATCCATGCCTGTCAAAAAAGGTACACTGGGTTGTGCCAACTGTTAGGCACCCAGTGATTGTAATCACTTACCTGATACCCTGGGCAGGTGCTCCTGTTAGCAGAAAACTGCACCGGGGTACCTGTGAGTGAGCAATCCTCTTCCTTCTTCTTTCTCTGAGCACCTCACGCATGCGCATTAGAGTTAAAAGCTGAACAAGAAAACTGTCCTTTTAATTATACTGAGCATGCGTCGGCCCTGGGATTGCAAAGAAAGAAGATTGAAGAAAGAGGATCACTTTCTTGCAGATACCCCAGGCCAGGTGATTATAATCACTGAGGGGGTGCCTAACATTTGGCATCTTCAGTGATTGTACCTCCTTTAGGCTGATGCCACACTGAGCGTATGGCATATATTTTTGGCAAGACGAAAACCGATTGCCGAAAATACCCCATGTGCTCCTGCCTGTGCCTGCACCTGAAAGAATGAAATACGCTCAGGTGCAGGTGCATGTAACCAATATCCGCCGAAGATACAAAGTCTCGCGTTTTTTGGTGGATATCGGCTACATGTGCCTGCACACGAGCGTATTTCATTCATTTGGGTGTAGGCACAGGTAGGAGCGTATGATTTTCGGCTTGCCGAGAATATGCCCGTGTGGCATCAGCCTTAAAGCACATTATGTCAGCCTCATAAAAATAACTTTATTACCAGGTGGACAGTGCATCTAGGGAAAACACAGGCTTAACATGATAATTACTTAAGTAATTTAGTAATTAGGAATTTAGCAATAGCATCAAACAAAATAAGATTAAACAAGAAAACAGCAGTGACTGCTGAACTGGTTATTTTAGGCTAAATTCTAGGTGAGATGATTGCAGCACAACCATAAAAATATACCAATTTCATGCTAGCAGTAAGATACATAGAAACGTTTAAATGTTCAAGCAGTTTATATAGAGCACAACTCGGTGTTATACTGACAAAATACAGTGGCAGCTGTTTGCTCTGGCTTTATAGAAAAATAACAGTTTCTAAAAGTAAAACATGCAGTGCTTTAAAGAAAAGCAGAAAAGAATCACATAAAAGGCTCTGTATATATAGAAAGGATATCACTTGATGCTAAAATCCCACCTTGTAGGTTCTGCATAAAGAAAGCCTAGCATTGCTGCTATGAGATTTTCCTTAGCTTGACACAAATTGGCAGATTTGCGGTTAAAGAAAATAGTGAAACAAACAAAAACAGAAGTTGTTATCTTAGATCTTTTAATCTCCTTGGTCCCCTTGCCCCAAACCTGATAATGATAATCTATTATACTGAAACTGCATATTGGCTACTTGACCGCCTGTATAAGTTTTCCACCCCCCCTCCCCCATCCCTGAGAAGGAAGCTCAGGTGATACCTTTAAAATCTCAGAGAAAACATTTGTCAGAGTTAAAGGGGCAGTTTAACCTCTTGTTCAACATGAGTGCCTTGAATAGGGCTTGTGCTAAATATACTATTTGTCTGTTTTAATCAGGAAAAATCAATGGCTTTTGTTATTTCTTGAGCACAGATAACCCTCCTGCACAATGGATTTCTGCTTATCTATGCCCTGGATCTGATAGTTTTGCCTTGGTTTAAAATGTTGTACCATGTTAGCCATTGAAAGAAATACAGAAAATGTAGGTACCTTTTACTGCCTTGTCAGGCAGAATACAAATGAAAGCTGGATCAGTGCTAAAGGTTCAGACAATAAATTAGGAAGTTACAGATAGTGATGACTTGTGGAGATAAGAAAAGTAATTAGGGTGGGTTGTAAATAGTCCAGGGGTCTGGAAGACAGAATAGGGTGGGGTTAAAGGAACAGTAACACCAAAAAATGAAAGTGTATAAAAGTAACTAAAATATAATGTGCTGCTGCCCTGCACTGGTAAAAGTTGTGTGTTTACTTCAGAAAGTCTACTATAATTTATATAAATAAGCTGCTATGTAGCCATGGAGGCAGCCATTCAAAGGAGAAAAGGCACAGGCACATACAGGTAACAGATAAAACACTATTGTATTCTACAGAACTTATCTGTTATCTGCTATGTAACCTGTGCCTTTTCTCCTTTTTTCCAGCTTGAATGGCTGCCCCCGGGGCACAGCAGCTTATTATATAAATTATAGTAGTGTTACTGTAGCAAACACACCAGTTTTACCAGTGCAGGGCAACAGTGCATTATATTTTTATTACTTTAAAGCTTTTTCATTTTTTAGTGTTACTGTTCCTTTAACAAGAGAGTGCACAAGTAGGAATTGGACAAGAAAAAATGAAGATACAAAACAAGGGTTGGAGGGGATAACAAATGGATCCAGATCTTATCCACTTCACAAGTCCTAATCAGACTGTAATAAATAAACTACAAATGGGAATTATGACCGGTAAAAACAAGATAATATTTTGGCCCAGATATTGATAAGCCCCCCAGGGTAAACACTACAACTTCAACTGAATATTATCTTGTCTTTACAGGTCATAATTCTCATTTGTACTTTATTAGCTTTCATTTGTATTTTGCCTGACGAAGGGGCCAGGGTGCTCCAGAAGCTTGCAGTTCTTACGCAATTTTTACTTACTCAGTTAGCCAATAAAGGCTATCACCTAAACTTACATTTTCTGCATAGCTTTGCCTGAAATCCAGATACCTGCTACTGTGGCAATGTAAAAACTACTGTGGCTGGAATTAGAGTCTTGTGTGGAACCCGACCTGCAACAAGCATTTTCACTTGCTTTGACTGCTACCCAACCCACAACTGCCTTATCTGCAACCCCATATGTGACCCGCTGACCACCATTAGAATACACATGGATAAGACCCACAACCCGACTTGCATCTTTACCCCCATCTGAAAATCCTACCCACATCTTGCAGGGTACCCACTTTTCTTGCGGGTGACCAGTGGGTACCAAACCCACTGTAAGACTCTAGCTAGAATATTGCTTCTCCTTTCCAAAAGGGTTCTGGTAGTACAAGAATAGTAAATTCAGTTGCAGGGTACTTCAAAGGCAGCAGCTGGCAAGATTTTACTATGTTCAAAATGGTGATCGGATGATCAGGGCGGTCCCAGATGGGCAATAGCTGTGTAATTACATATCTGCATTAGAATAATTCACTGCCACTAATCCTGCTTCTGAAACTGCCAGACCTCTTTATGGTTAAAGGGATGAAAAGATATTCATTTCATGGCGTTACAGTTAATGAATACATTTGCATGAGTGGAAATGACTAATGTACACAAAATGTTCAAGTGCACGTAAGACAGGCTTTCATCTTCAATTTATTAAGGTTATTTTCAGCAGGGCTTTGTATATTACACATGGACTGACTCTTTAAAGTCCATCTAAAGACTGGCTTCTCAGCTATAATATAGTAGCTCTCAAGCCTACCCTGAAATGATTAACTTGGCCAGAGAAATGGGCTTTCTCACTAGAAGTACATGCAGAATACTTGCGCAAAGATCATTGCAGTCTTTACATGAATCAGTGCCATTGATTAAGGGTACTTGCATCTGCGCTGAGTGTTCATTAATCCCATCCCACCCACTACAGAAATTGTGTGCAAGTAGGCCTATTCATGCTGAGAACCCTGGAACTTCATCATGTTCAGAGTGGCAGTAGCTCCAAGGTTTCCTCAGCACATTGTGTCAGTAAGCGCACCATACTTGGTCCCAAGGAATTACATATTAACACCATTTTAACTCCACACACCAGAAGCAACGACATACAAGCTATGAAAATTTTGTGGACACAGCTCTGCGCTTACCTACAATAATGAGTTTGTAATTGAAAATGTGTATTGTGGGTTAAAAACATGGGGACCTGTGCCCAAAATTGCTCTTTGCAAGCTGCACTTTCACTTGTAAATGAGCCGTACTATAGTAGGGGCCTATTGTATATCTATAACTTACAGTCACAAAATATGCTTCATTGCTAGACAGAATCAGAAGTTATGGAATAAGGAACATGACAGGAAATTTTCACACAACTCAGACATCATTCATAGAGTACTTTTCTCTTGGTCAATAGTCAATGGGATACTTTCACCAAAATAAAATAAAATGTGTTTATAGCTGAAAACATGGGTAGTGTTATTATTAAATTGTGTAGTCTAGTAGAATTTATTTCTGGTAAATAGAGTTCCTGTTGTACTTGCGTAGGGTTGTGTATATTATGGTACTAACAACTGCTTCCTTACTGGCATCAAGCATCAGTCCTATCTTGCTTTATTGCAGTCTACATATACTTTACCTCTAACATTAGAGTATCACAAGATACAGATCATCAAGACTGAAATCACATATCAGGTACTTTTATTATAATGTTGCTTAAGGTGGTTTTTGTCTGAAGATTGCCCTACAGGTCGCAATAACAGCTGATAACTTGGCCGCTCCAGACCAAATTAAGTGGCTTTTTGGCGCTTTAATGGGGCCATTCTGACAGCCTGATTTTGGCTTAATATCAGGCAGATGTGTGGTTTGAAAATTCTGTTGAGTGAGGACCACATCGGTCACATCCATCATCCCGCAGGAGACCAAATATGGAATTGAGATGCCACAAAGGTTTTTGTATGACTTTTCTTGCTTTGTGACACAAGGCTCTTCAGTATCTCAGAGATTCTTGGCCATAAGTTATTGCTTGTTTAAAGGAATCAAACATTGTCCATTCTCAGTATAATATAGCCACTAGGGCCACTGTTTGTTTAAAATCTATTTCAATTAAATAGCACCATTATCTATATTATTTTTAAACATATTTTAATGTAAGAGTTCATACACTATTCCCTTAATTGGAGTATGGTAAGATTTAGATAAGCAGTGCAATACAGGTATGGGTCATGTTATCCAGAATGCTCGGGGCCTGGCTTTTTCTGGATGAGGAGTCTTTCCCAAACCCTTTGGATCTCCATAGTATAAATCTACTAAATAATCATGTAAAGGTTAAACAAACCCAATAGGATTGTTTTGCCTCCAATATTTAAGGGAGCAGAGAATTCCATGATAAAGACTGTCCAAACTGTGTGGTTTATATTAGAGAGAGGCACTTTAGGAGCTAAGTAGCTGCACCATACAGAAAACAAAATAGCCTAGTTTTCAATGGTTCTTTTGTGTTGCTATTTGCTTAAAATCATTTTTTCCTGAAAATGTTATACATAGCTCTGTTACATTTGAAAAAAATACAATATCATGGTATGTTAGAAAAATGGTAAGTGTCAAAAAATGATATTATCGTTTAATCTGAATATTCAGAATAACTGTTCTTTAAATTAAAAATAAAACATTTGGTGAAACAGTTTTATTCAAACTGACTGTATTTGTTTATGGCCCAACATAATTACAATAAGCACATCAAAAGAGATCCACAGCTACATTTTTCATAATGAACAGTTAGGAAAATCATGTTTATACATTGTTGCTATGTTCTTTTTGAAGTGGTTTGAGCGTTACGGTACATAATACTGCATGAATGGTAGCAGTGAACCTCAGAAGGAATTACAGTCTGCCTGAAATGAAGCATACTGACTTCCTAGATCTTCTCTTCCCTCCACTGGTTGCTGCCGGAGGAACCAGCAGTGCACTAGACAGCAGTTTTACAGCACATTGTAGAATTCTGTGGCCTGAGGAATCACAAACATTTTGAGGCTGCCTCTACTAACGTGGAGTGGTGTCACCATGTGTGCAATGTGTTTCTTTCATTCTGCACAGCAATAATGGGAACCACAATTCAGAGCTTTAAAATATCTTAAGAAATGTATTCCTCTGTTTATACACAGAAATGATAAGAATTTTGAACTTTTTATAGAAAAAACAATAATGTTTATTAATTCTAGTTATGCTGTATTAAAATGAACTGTAGATCTTTATCCATAGGGCCACCATAAGCACCTGCTAATAGTTCTTAGTACAGGTAAAGTTATCCGTTATCCTGAAAGCTTCAAATTATGGGAAGGCCACTTGTCCTTTTTAAGCAAATTATTCCAATTTTTATAGTGATTTCCTTATACTCTGTAATAATAAAAAAATACCTTGTACTTGATGTAACTAAATGGCATGAATTCATATAGTCTCATTGGGTTCTTTACAGTGGGGCTCATTGCCTTATTCAGGTGTAGGATCCATTTGCCAGAAATGTGTTATCCAGAAAGCTCCCCATTACAGGAAGGCCATCTCACATGGACTTTAAGCAAATAATACAAAATAAAATGAAACAGCAGTGTAACTTGAAGGCGCTGGGCCCCCCTGAAATAAAGTTCAACTGTGGGGTCTGCTTCCATGTAATAATAATGTAATATTATTAATTAATTAAACTGTATATTTACATATATTTTGTATATTTACTTAATTCCAGCTATGCTGCATGAATCCATATTGGTGGCAATATACCCCAGGCATCCCAAGCATTCTTGCCCAGTGTCTTTACAGGGAAGTAGCTTTACTAACTGTACATGCTGTGGGCAAAATATAAGGGTCTTTACCGATGTAGGTATGCAGTGGAATCCAAATAATGGGCAGTGCAGCACAGTGGTTGGCATTAATGACTTGCAGCACTACGGTCCTAGGATCCATTGACTCGTGATAAAGGCCATATTGTGTGTGCATAGGATAAGGACACTTTTTCTTACCATATTTGATTTCTTGATAGAGCATTCTGCAGCAATTCTTTTTAATGCTTACGTGATGTTAAATTCCCCATTATTTGTTTTGTTCGCTATTAGTTTATGATGTTTTTTTTCTTTAAATAATTTTACTTTATATTTTATACTACATTTTGATGCTGCTAAGCAGGTGGTTCTAAGCAGTACAATCTGCCTTAACAGTATTGCTCAGAAATACATTTTTATTAGTCTGACATGTACAGGCTTTTCCTGTTGTTCTTTAAATAACACAGGCAATTTACCAAGTATTTTAAAACTCCCACAAGGCAGAGGAGAAATGTTCTAATTCAGTGTTTCCATTGTGAAGAGTGAAGCCTGCGTATTGCACAAGATGTATTGCATCCCTTACTGGAGTAATTGATTTAAAGCATTACTATAGATCTGGCAGGTAACTATAAATATAAGCCATGTAATACAGAGCAAAAAAAGATTAAAGAATAATGTCAGTGAAATGTTACATACAGAAATGGCTACATTTCTATTTCCCTAGTCATTTTATGCTGTTTCATTTGGCACCATGGGGGTGTGCCTGGGCATAGTTGCCAACTGTCTGTGGGTTTAAGATTTTTCTCTGGACTTTTTCCTGTTTTTTTAAAACTGACCATCGATACAAAAGAATTTCAATAACCTTATATCCAGAAATAAGTTGCCTTCTCTGACTCTGTTAAATAGAGCTCCATAAATGGCATTATTAAAGGGGGGTTACCGTTAAGCTAACTTTTGGTATGTTTCTTTCTATTTAAGTCCTACACTATTTATATATTAGTTTCTCGTTCGGTCCACTGCTTGGTTGCTAAGGTAATTCATCAGATAGCTGATGAAACTACAAACTGGAGAGATGCTGAACAAAAATTAAAATCAAAACTGCACATAATAAAAAATGAAGACCAAGTGCAGATTGTCTCAGAATATTACTCTCTACATCATACTACAAGTGAACAACCCCTTTAAATGTTGCCTTTTAAACTTTATGAGCTGACCCTTACCGATTTAATATATTCATTCTTGTAGTATGACAACTCAGCCTCTTGATATGACAGCAGCACAGAGCATTTGCAGGGAATCAGCAGAAAAGATACTGGGGCATATTTGGGGCACAGATCTTCCCTCCTAAATGGTTGTGGTTGCCTTGGGCTGGTACAGAAGCACAAAACATAATGTACAACATTTCTGCCCTGCTTCTTTAGTTAGGCTTTAAACAATGTTTTGTCCACCTGGGTACTGTCCTGCACAGTTAGAAGAGTTAGTGAATCATGAAATCCTAAAATTTTGATTGAGTTTAACCTCACCACCTTGGTTAATATGTTTTTTACATTTCACAAATTTACTTCTTGGTTGTATATCTTGTGTTTTTTCTCAAATTTGCCGTTTTGTAATCACTTTCATGTAATAAAAAGGTAAATTGTTGCCTTCAGGTCCATAGAAGGAGAAGGATAGGCACTTGGTAATGTTGTATTCACAAAAGCATGCAACACTCATAACATAATAACAATAATCAAGGTGCTGACATGAATGCTCTATCCTATGGAAAAATGCTCATTAAATTTAGGAAAATATCAGCAAGTTATAGAAACTTATGTCAAGGCAATGCATTGTTCCACACTGCCCTACAGTGGCAGGAGTAGTTCCAGATCAGTCTTGCACCACATTAAAGAGCTCCTCATGATACTTATTTATATGGAATTTCTTGAACACTCATTATACATACATTGGCAATAGACATGCTTGTGTTTGAACAGAAAGAGAGATCATCTTAAGTTCTAGAATGTGTGTTTAGCAGGAAGTTCCAGATGGCTTTATGTGGTGGCAAACTGTTAAAGAATGATATAGATCTGAATGCCCTTCCAGTTTAAAACCTACAGAACTCATATACACATGGGCATGGATTCAACAGCCTCACCTTTATCATTTAACAAACTATGATTTCCAGAGCACCAGTGGATTTTCACTGTAGTTGCTACTGATAATACTGTCTTTTAATTTTTAACCTATTAATGTTACACAGTATGCAGGACTGCAGGTAAAAAGGAGCCTCTATTTGCGCTTGCAATTTTTTCTGCTGTGCCTGTGCTATATTTTTGGCATCAACTGGATCACTGGCAAATGGAGGTAGTGTAAGCAAAACAGATGCTCTGCTCTCATAATAATGTGGATGCAACGTGCATGTGGTTTACAGATGGGCACACACAAGAACTAGCACATTTTTGTCATCCCTGTATTCCTGCTGTCGACCTCTAGAGATTGCAACAATTCTCATCTGTGATGCTATCGCCCACTTTCATGACTATTCATCTTTCAGTCCTAAAAGAAATGCAACTTACCTATCTTTTCCAGCACCCCTCTTTCTTGGCGCCTGTTCTCTGTCTTTCAGGATTTAATTTAAATTAATAATGCTAATATGCAAATACACTGCACCAAACATCTTATTTTGCTCATGACTTTCTTACACTGGAGGATAATTTCAGTTATTTGCCCCCACCCCCTGATCACATTTGCTATTCACCTTAGTTGACTTTGTATTCGTTGGCCAAGATGTTAAAAAAAAGAGAAACAATACAACCAAAGATGCAGAAGAGCACTGGCAGTGCCCAGATATATGAATGCCTTGCAACATTTGCATCTGGCACACCCTGTGTGTTTTCTCTGGCATATTCTTTTGTTTCAGAACCACAAACTGTAACTCCCATCACCACATGAACATTCTAAAATAAAGAATACTAATAATAAGAAGAAAGAAAGGTATTGCTCAAATATGCTATTATATATTAGATTATTAACATACAGTAAATATAACCACTGCTCAGGCAGCAGTAGCCACTGAAATGCCTATTTTTACTTGTTCATGTTTTTACAACCTATAAACTAAATCAGCAAATTTTGTAAATGTTTTGATCTTTGCAACTTATGTTATGTTTAAGAGAGGCAGCAATATCAGGGTTCCTTTAAAAAAAATGCATTGCTGTCTCCCCCCATGGGACCTGGGCTTTTAGCCAGCTGTCTGTATGGGGCCCCTGAAAGTTCCTACCTGCCCCACTTATGACGGCCATAAGCAAAATATATAAAAGTTAGCCTATAACTTTCCCCTCTTACAAGATTGTTTTTCAGTTCTGTTTGTAATGGGTTTGTTCACCTTTGTGTGTATGTTATAGGCTGGCCTATTTCTAGCAACTTTGCAATTGGTCTTCACCCTTTTTTTTTTTTTTAAAAAATAGTTTTTTGCCTTCCTCCTCTGCATCATTTCAGCTTTCAAATAGGGGACCCTGACCCCAGCAGCCAACAAATATTGCTCTGTGAGCTTACAGTTTTATTATTGTTATTTTTAATTCCTTATCTTTCTATACAGTCCAACCCCAGTAGGAATTATTTTGTCACCAACATGGATTCATGCAGCTCAGTTGCCATCATGTACAAATGACTGATTTGCTATTATAGTGAAAAAGGATATTATAGTTAAAATTGAATCTATTTGCTTAAATAGGGCTCCAAGGGACATGGCCTTCCCATATTATAAAGGTTTCTGAATAACAGATCCAATACTTGTACAATAGTAATAATATTACAGGTATAGGACCCATTATCCAGAATGCCCGGGACCAAGGGTATTCCGGATAAGGCTTCTTTCCGTAATTTGGATCTTCATACCTTAAGTCTATTAAAAAATCAATAAAGCATTAATTAAACTCAATAAGATTATTTTGCATCCAATAAGGATTAATTATATCTTAGTTTGGATCAAATACAAAGCACTGTTTTATTTTTACAGAGAAAAAGGAAATCAATTTTTAAAATCTGAATTATTTGCTTATAATGGAGTCTATGGGAGACAGGCTTTCCGTAATTCGGAGCTTTCTGGATATCGGGTTTCCGGATAAGGGATCCCATACCTGTACTATAATAGTAATATTTAAATGGAAACTATTTGTGACCACCCTGGAATGTCCCTGGACTCTGTTTTACATGGCCACCACCACCCTCCCTGCTTTGTCACCAATCTCCTTGGCTTTCCCTGCTTCTTCCACATTCTCAGTACCCTTCTTCCCTAGCCTTGCTTCTCCTGCCCCTATCTCTGTGTATCTCCCCTCACTGCCTGCTGTGCCACTGTGCCTCTTCCTCTCCTACTCATATCTGTATGTACCATTCTATGCTCACATACAATTTCTTCTGCCCTCTTTTTTTCCTCAGTGTCTTTGTGCTGCTCTCTTCTCCAACCATTATCTGTGTGCTGTCCCCCTGATCCTTCTGTGGTATCTGTGTGTCCCTCTCTTTCTTGCCTTTTACTTATATCTGGGTGCTCACCTGCCCATTTTGGTAAATGAAAGTATATTTTTCATATTAACATTAAAAAAGTATGTAATAACAACATGTATCAAAATACCAAATATCAAATTGCTATTATACTGAGATATAATTTATACTAAACTATATATAATAATTTAAACACATAACTCTATAATACAATATATCAGTATCAATATATAAATGTAAAACAATAATATCTAGTAAAGAAATTAAATCTAAAATTTTGTTCAGATATAAGTAACTCTAAGCATTTCAATGAGAAACTCTAATATGTAACATACTATCAATATGTAAACGTACAATTGTAAAATTTACTAAAGCATTTAAAAAATATTTCCTTTTCCTCTGTAGTGATAAACCAGAACTTGATCCCAACTGACATAATTAATCCTTATTGAAGGCAAAACAATCCCGCTGAGTTTATTTAATGTTTAAATTATTTTTTTAGTAGACATAAAGTGATACTGACACTAAAAATCTACTCTTCAAAATATTAATGTACATAATAAGTTACCTATAGGTCATGCTGATCATATTTTGCTGATACGGGTGCTTTTGTAAGTTATTGTTACTTGAAGTTCCTGTGCCTGACAGTTTGCCAACCTGACTGTCCCTTATCAGTTATAGCTTCGAATGCTAACAGACTCCTGCTGCACAAATATGGCAGCCCCCTCACAGAGGAACATAGGGGATCAGATAGGTAATGTAAAATCATTGAACAAATATTTTTATGTTAAAATTATGAAAAGCATGCAAAGACAATGTAAGGGTTTAATTTCTGGTGTCAGTATCTCTTTAAGGCATGGAGATCCAAATTACAGAAAGACCCCTTATCTGGAAAACCCCAGGTCCCTAGCATTATGGATAGCAGGTTCCATACCTGTATTAAAATACTTTTCTGCTCTACACTATATGATGAGATATTATTATATAAAGTAAAACACTAATATATAGTTTAAGTTCTATACTAAAATAGTAAATATATTAATGTAATCACTTTATAACAAATATTAAATATTATATTAATAAATATTATTATATTATTACTACAGTAGTTGAAATCTATGACATATAGTATACACTAAAGTATTTACTTTAAATTCTATGCGAATATATTCAAATATCAGCATTTATAAACAACATTCTATTGCAAATGTAGCAAAATATCAGTGCTGAAATACTATTTAACTGAACTATACTGTCTCCTGAAATATCAGTATTTAAAACAAAAACTATTTAATATCTAGTCAACCATCACAATTTAAAATTCTATATAAATATATTAAAATAATAAAATGATTAAATTTAGTACACTATAATGTATATAAATATAAAAACAGCAAAAAATTAAATTCTAAACTCTTCCACGTTTTCTTCATCCTCATCTTGAATGGCAACTCCTAGAATTAAAAGTGAAATAACATTAGTCCACCTTTATATTCTTTAAAGCCACAATTTCAGACTGTACAGACCCCTAATTAGCTACAGAAGCTGTTAATTCATCATAAGACAAAGTTACCCATTTAATGTTTTCAGCCCTGACACAGTACTGCATTGGACATTGCATGAATATACATTTCTAGGCAATACATATGGTTCATACATATTATAATACAAGTTTAACACATAATTAACTCCTTTTTAATGGTTCACTTGGGGCAGATAGAGGTATTTTGTGGCAAATACCATTATGCTAAAGTGAGTTTTGTCTTGATTTTTATGCCTATTTATTGGATTTTAAGCCTTATGCATGTCTGCACTGCTATTAAAGTGAATCAATTGCCTCCAGCGCTAATTCCCATAAACAGTGTGTAATTTCCTTCAGTAGCACTGTAATTCTGCACCCAATAGAGTTATTGCCTCAGTAGTAATCCTGTATGTAGGTAACTGCATGTATTTGTAACTGCAAATAAAAGTACAAGGGAACTAACTTATATTTCCAATTTCCCTTCACTCCTTCCCTGAATCTGTCAAGTTGGAACAAGCAGCACTTGACATTTGACAGGTGGGGTGTTTTTTAATAACAATGATCTATTGTGGGACATATTTATCAACAGGTGAAATAGGTCACCGAAAGCATGCCAGGGGGACATTCCACCAAAATGTATTAAGTTATATGGGAGTTTTTGAACATTTAACAAAGGGTAAACTCTCTCTATTTGCCTTTAAAATCTCATACAACTGTACAAAGAGTGGCAGAATTCCCTATTGGCACCCTGTGTTGGCCTATTTTACCTTTTAATAAACTAGGCCCAATACCTTGTAGAGTCATTTCTATACAGGCTTGCATCTCCAATAAACATATTACTGGTCAGGGGTGTATTTAGGACCTAAATATGTCCTCTACATTGTGTGTGGGACGTGACAACGTGTGCGTGACATCACACATACATACAAATTCTGAAGTGACGTTACGCACAGTTTGCATGGAACCTCACTTCCTCTGAGCTACGAGCTCCTACTATGGACTCATATTGGTTTTGAAGCCTCATAGAAACCTACAGTTTTATTATAGTATATAAATTGCCCTATCACTATTTTATTCTCTCAGTGTCAGTTGCAGTAAATCAGTGCCCCAAGCAGTGTGCAATACCTCCCATAGCACTGGATATCAGTTCCCTAAATAGTGTCATTGCCTATTGTAGCACTGTATGTATGTCTCACAAGCCTTCAGTAGTGACCCCTTCAATACCAGGCCCTCTGTAGTTGCTCCATTCAAAGCTTAGTGCTTTGGGTGTTATATTCAACTGTATGTATATCTTTCATTTTAAGAAATAATTTTCAAAGCAGTTTTTGTAAAGGTTTTTATTTTTATTGTGTAACTTGAAACAAATCAGTACTCAAATGTTAAATGGGTACATTTGGTTAAGTGACAAATTACACTTTCAATCACAGTAGTAATTATTCAATGTCAGCAAGCCTATAGGTGCATAGAAGATCATGCATAGAAGATCAGTAGTCTCATATAGTTATCTGGGGGTTGGCCTCCAACCATGGTAACTGTATTTTTCAAATTTGTCAGGAGCACCCCAGCATTATGTGTTCATTTAATAAAGGGCAGTGTGGCATTCACTAGACTGGCTAGAGTATCGGCGAATTGGGGCTTATCCATTTCATAATCACTAGCTTCTTTACATAAAACATATAGTTACATAGTTAGATAGGGTTGAAAAAAGACCAGAGTCCATCAAGTTCACCCCTTCCAAGTAAACCCAGCACACACAACCTATACTTACCAATCTATACCAACACATACATAAACTATATATACAACCATTAATACTAACTGTAGATATTAGAATCACAATAGCCTTGGATATTATGCTTGTTCAAGAACTCATCCAGGCCCCTCTTAAAGGTATTAACAGAATCTGCCATTACCACATCACTAGGAAGGGCATTCCCCAACCTCACTGCCCTCACCATGAAAAACCACCTACACTGCTTCAAATGGAAGCTCCATTCCTCTAATCTAAAGGGGTGGCCTCTGGTGTATTGATCGTTTTTATGGGAAAAAAGAAAACCCCCTATCTGCCTATAATCCCCTGTAATGTACTTTAATGTAATTACAGAGTAATCATGTCCCCTCGCAAGTGCCTTTTTCCCAGAGAAAACAACCCAACCTTGACAGTCTAACCTCATAGTTTAAATCTTCCAACATGGTGGATCATAGCAATATTTGGATTTTTTGTAGGGGCACCATATCATCTATTATGCCCAGGAGGTAGGCATTTGTTAAGGTGTTGGAGAACCTCTCTCTGAAATAATATTTGTCCAGTCTCTGCCATGCCATATCTCACACATTTTGCCTCTTCCAGCCTTCCCATTGGTGTAAGCCTCAGGGGTGTGATACACTGTACATATTTAATGAACCACCTTGAACTGACCCATTCTATGCCTAAGAAATAAAGAAATTATAAAGATTATCTATAGTTTCCTGCCATGGATCTTTGGCCAAGGAAGCAATGAGCGACATCCATCCATTATATAATATATATATATATATATATATATATACAGTGGAGGAAATAATTATTTGACCCCTCACTGATTTTGTAAGTTTGTCCAATGACAAAGAAATGAAAAGTCTCAGAACAGTATCATTTCAATGGTAGGTTTATTTTAACAGTGGCAGATAGCACATCAAAAGGAAAATCGAAAAAATAACTTTAAATAAAAGATAGCAACTGATTTGCATTTCATTGAGTGAAATAAGTTTTTGAACCCCTACCAACCATTAAGAGTTGTGGCTCCCACAGAGTGGTTAGACACTTCTACTCAATTAGTCAACCTCATTAAGGACACCTGTCTTAACTAGTCACCTGTATAAAAGACACCTGTCCACAGAATCAATCAATCAAGCAGACTCCAAACTCTCCAACATGGGAAAGACCAAAGAGCTGTCCAAGGATGTCAGAGACAAAATTGTAGACCTGCACAAGGCTGGAATGGGCTACAAAACCATTAGCAAGAAGCTGGGAGAGAAGGTGACAACTGTTGGTGCGATTGTTCGAAAATGGAAGGAGCACAAAATGACCATCAATCGACCTCGCTCTGGGGCTCCACGCAAGATCTCACCTCGTGGGGTGTCAATGATTCTGAGAAAGGGGAAAAAGCATCCTAGAACTACACGGGAGGAGTTAGTTAATGACCTCAAATTAGCAGGGACCACAGTCACCAAGAAAACCATTGGAAACACATTACACCGCAATGGATTAAAATCCTGCAGGGCTCGCAAGGTCCCCCTGCTCAAGAAGGCACGTGTGCAGGCCCGTCTGAAGTTTGCCAATGAACACCTGAATGATTCTGTGAGTGACTGGGAGAAGGTGCTGTGGTCTGATGAGACCAAAATAGAGCTCTTTGGCATTAACTCAACTCGCTGTGTTTGGAGGAAGAAAAATGCTGCCTATGACCCCCAAAACACCGTCCCCACCGTCAAGCATGGGGGTGGAAACATTTTGCTTTGGGGGTGTTTTTCTGCTAAGGGCACAGGACAACTTATTCGCATTAACGGGAAAATGGACGGAGCCAAGTATCGTGAAATCCTGAACGACAACCTCCTTCCCTCTGCCAGGAAACTGAAAATGGGTCGTGGATGGGTGTTCCAGCACGACAATGACCCAAAACATACAGCAAAGGCAACAAAGGAGTGGCTCAAGAAGAAGCACATTAAGGTCATGGAGTGGCCTAGTCAGTCTCCAGACCTTAATCCAATAGAAAACCTATGGAGGGAGCTCAAGCTCAGAGTTGCACAGAGACAGCCTCGAAACCTTAGGGATTTAGAGATGATCTGCAAAGAGGAGTGGACCAACATTCCTCCTAAAATGTGCGCAAACTTGGTCATCAATTACAAGAAACGTTTGACCTCTGTGCTTGCAAACAAGGGTTTTTCCACTAAGTATTAAGTCTTTTTTTGTTAGAGGGTTCAAAAACTTATTTCACTCAATGAAATGCAAATCAGTTGCTATCTTTTATTTAAAGTTATTTTTTCGATTTTCCTTTTGATGTGCTATCTGCCACTGTTAAAATAAACCTACCATTGAAATGATACTGTTCTGAGACTTTTCATTTCTTTGTCATTGGACAAACTTACAAAATCAGTGAGGGGTCAAATAATTATTTCCTCCACTGTATATATATATATAAAGTCCGATTTAGCGGCACTCACCATACGCAGAGAGCAGGAGCCGGGTGCATATCAAATCTTACATCCACTCCATAAATAGCACTCACGGCTTGTAAATCAATAAAAACTTTTATTGGTATTCCATATCGACGCGTTTCTCCTGAATGATGACGATCCCTAGCGGGTCGAAACGCGTCGATATGGAATACCAATAAAAGTTTTTATTGATTTACAAGCCGTGAGTGCTATTTATGGAGTGTATATATATATATATATATATATATATATATATATTTTATTTTTTTTTTCACTTTTTCAAATAAGACAGGTTGGACTGCTGACTGGATTATACCATATCAATGAGAGAGTAATTTGGAAGGATCTGGGGCCCATAGCCTGGCCTCCCACACAGTCATTGCTGGTGTAAGCATAAAGGATTTGAGCTAGGCATAAAATGCATGTCTTGGAATAATTGCATTCACCCTGGCAGTTGAATTTGCTACCAACATGTAATCTATATTCAGCGTGCAAATTCATCTTCTTATGTCTGCCTAATTTTTCATCGAATGTACAATGCAGTGACATCCTAGAGGACAACGAAAGTGCAAGTTACTGGGGGGAGGGCAATTTATTAGGCAACCCCACAGTGAATATAGTGACTTACACCTGATTCCCTGGCTGGTGCTCCTCCTGTCGAAGGCTCTGGGGTATCCCCCAATGAGCACTGGTGCATACATACTGCGGTATGATTGTGGCATTTACTGTACTGCTCATGCAGAATTGTTTCTGACAGCAGAAAGCAACCACATATGTACAATGAAGATGGGTTTATGGCACTCACTAAAGAATATACCTGGTCGGTGTGAAGCACTAGCCAGGGCCCAATTGTATTCAGAGGGGACTGTCTAACAAATTGTCACCCTTCAGTAATTAGCACCTTTCTTTCTTTGTTCTTTTTCTTCTAAATTCAGTATTAGTTTTTCATTTTCTTCATTTATATGTACCCCACCCATGAACCAGGCAGGGGCAATTCTGCCATGACATTAGATGTTCAACTAGAGAGACAGAAATGTATTATGTTCAGGGCATTTAACCTTTCTCACCTTAGTTTAACATATCTACGCTAGGTGTATATCATGCGTGATTGCCTTTATTTTGCCATTTCAACAATAAGAAGCAATATTTTAGCAATCTTTTTTATATGCACTTGCAGAGGCATATTTCATATAAAAAGTAATTAAATTATTACCCAAAGCAGTACAACTTTGCCATGCCAGCATGCCCTCTGCCCTCTTGAACCCAGCACCACCGTCACCATCACAAACTTTCCCCACTCACTATCTTTCTCATTTCCCTGTCACTCATACCCTCAGGACTACGTCCTTTCCCTCTATCTGTGCCCTAGGTTCCTGCCTACGTGGCTTACTAGCCTTGGCATCAGACAATATACAAAATACTTTAAATGGGTAGTTTGCCTTTCTATTTTGCTTCTTTCTGGATTACAAATTGGGGTCACTGACCCCCGAATCCAAATTACTACTCCTCAATGGGGCTTCACTCATTTTCATTGACCGCCTGCTTGCAAGAGTAGATTAGACGATAGCAAGCAGATAGCTGCTGAAAGTAAAAACTGGAAAACTGTTTAACCAAAAGCTAAATAATGAAAAAAAAAATAAAATAGTGAAGACCAGCTACAAATTGTCTCAGACTATCACTGAAACTCTTCTGATGGCACTGTATAGGCCATTCTTATTATCCAATCAGAGTTAGCCTAATTAAGCCACCATGTGGGTTTTCAAGCTAGGCAAAGATGCACCAAATCAGCAGATCCTTTTGAGAAATGCCACTGAATTATATAATCACCCCATTAGCTATTGAAAAGTAGTTCCAATCATTCCATTCTGCTGCACTTAGCTTAGCTACATTAGGGAATAAGAACAGAAAATCCAGTTTAGGTTACAGCAAAGCTCCCAGCTGTGTAGTCTGGAAGACATACAGTCAGTGGGGGAGCCACAGGGACTGGAGCAGGGTCATAGAATACCCTAATGGAGATGGCATAGAGGTACCATCAGCTATCATACGTATAACAATGAGAGTTACTACAAGCGTTAATACTAGTAAGATTACTATGACCAAAGAAGAGATGACTTACTAAAAGACTGGCAGCAGTGAAATCAGAAGATTGTAGTCCAGCAACAAATGGAGGGTCAGTAGTTGCCCATCAGTATTATACTGAGGGAAAAGGGATGAAGAGGAAAAGTACTAGTGATAATCTCTCCCTTTACAAATCCTTTTTCATCTCCACCAGTTTGGGATTACAGCCTGGGCAACATTCCAAAACTAACATGAGTGTAGAGACTTCAGTCAAGGAGAAAGGCTAGCCAAGCTAAGATTGTGTATATTATAAACGTTCTGCCCGTAAGGGGATATGATTACGTTGTACAAACATATTAAAGACCAGTAGAAGAAAGGAGGTTTCAACCAAATAAGCATTTTTTGGAAATTATTGTTTAAGCAAAGGAGATGTGCTTGCACTGTATGTTTTAAAGGGGAAATACACCAACCCCTCAGTACTTTGGCAAGTCATTTTGGCACAGCAGGGAAGAGAACAGCA
Source organism: Xenopus tropicalis (assembly GCF_000004195.4). NCBI lineage: Eukaryota > Metazoa > Chordata > Amphibia > Anura > Pipidae > Xenopus > Xenopus tropicalis. Next base: position 37,294,076 of record NC_030681.2, on the reverse strand, counting down.
AGGGACCCATAGATACTTTTTTTTTTTTTTTACATGTAATTACCTGTACAGACTGTTTTAAATCATTTAAAATGTTTAATGAATTTATGCTGGAAAGCTGCTTGGAATTATATTTTCATTTATTAGGCAAAATGGTGTTTTTGGGTTGATATCCCTTTTCAGACATACTAAAGATAAACTGCTAATTTGTTCAAATACATTAATATAAAACATGTGGTGTAAAAAACATATTTGCTTATTTATAGCTCATAGCAATCGTTCCTTGTGTTACCCAGTCTTCTGTTTCCTAGATACCTGAACCTACTGTTCTCTTCCTCATTGATCCACTTATTGGTCTCTCTTAGTCCAATCTCTCCTTCTTCCAAATCTCCCTAATAAATCATCTTCCTTTTTCTTTTTCTCTCATTCTCATTCTGCTTCTTATTGATCTCCTTATTGGTCACCATCTCTCTGTCTGCATCTTCCTTCTATCTGACGTCTGTCATTATCTTTGTCTTTTTTACTCTAATTTATTATCTCTCATCTCAATCCCAGTGATTCCTCTTTTTCTCCCCAGTCAAACTGTACTCAATGGAAAGTGACCTGCTGTGATTTGCTATTGACACTATTCCCGGAAAAAGCACTGGCAATAAAAACAGCGTGTGTATCATTAGCCGTAATCTTCCAGCTGCACATGTGACAGAGACCTTAAATTTTTTTTTCATCTCAGACAAAACTCCATAGTTGAGATTTGCGCCGGGTTAATACCTTTAGGTCCAAGGTGCTCTTGCCTTGATTTCCAGTTTCATAGCAATAAGCTCTCTAAGACATACGTAAACTAAATGACAAGTACAAACCTCATATTGTGTGTGTAATATGGTCACAGAGCATGTCATCTGTAATCTTGCTTACCCTTTATTCAGAAAGAAAGGCAAACATACAAAATAGAATCCCACATGTTTACTAAGGCTGCTTTTCTTATACCTTTGCAGTCATTTGTTACATTTTGATGACTTTTTTTTTAACCTATTTCCATTCTGTTTAGTTTGTATCCCTGCATATTAGGTCACAAACAGAATAAAAAAATACAGTAGACCAAGTAGACCAAGACTTAGGGGATTAATCGCTGACCTTTAGCTTTAGAAGCAAACTTCAAATTAAACTCCGTACAGGCTGGATGGCTTAGTGGAAAAAACACTTGACTTGCACATAGTGCAGCTGGCTTTCATTTCAGCTTGCATTCTTGGAGATCCAAAAAAATGTGTGGTTTGTTCTGCTACAAAATAGTCAGACCTGAATTCCCTCTGTTCCATTAAATCAAGGCAGATCATGGGGCATCAACGTAAACGGAAACTGACACCCGTCTCACTAAGGCATTCTCGAGCACAAATGGCTGCTGTGGGGTTGAACTAAATACAATAAAGCCCACCAGACATTATTTAAAGCTAATGTTGTAGTAATACCTTGTACATTGAACGTGCTTATGTCTTGGTTCAGTGCAGAGCTTGTAACCATATATTCTATGTTATAAGTGAAATTGTAAAACAGTGAAAAAGAGCACATGATTCCAAGAGCCCAAGGCCCTTTAATCTGTTTTACTTTAGCTGTCGTGCCATTAGGAGGGGGCCTTCCAGTAAAATGCCCTAAATACATGATTTTACAGGGCAGCAAAGGAAGCATGAACTGCACTATTTTGTACCTTCAAATAAAACAGGCATGTGTTAAAAGGGAGCTAAACATTCCATAGCAGTGGTGCTACTCCTTGCATGCTCCTATATATTATTAGGGGTTAAATCATGCTGGGAGCTTTAGTTCTGCAACATCAGAGATGGATTCCTAAGCGGCTCTGCTCTGTTAAAATGTGTCCCCGACCTCTTCTACTTGCTGTGTATGCATATGGACCCTTGTTCTCTGTCTAAAAGCTGCTAGGGCTTCCAGATCTGAGAATTTAAAAAGCATAAGACACTAATGCACTTTTTATATATTTAGAAAACATGAGCAATTGAACAAACTGGAACTGTGATAAATCACTGCTACCATGGGCCACTAATCTCCTCGGAAAGCCTTTCCACCAGCAATAAAGGAAATCGCCGGTGGAAAGGCCTATACCTCGCTTTGTTTTCCTGCAGGAGGTAACTTTGGATGACTTCGGAAAAGCTAAGTGTAGGGCTTTTATTGCCAGTGGAAAGGCTTTCCGAGGAGATTAGTAGCCCATGGTAGCAGTGATTTATCGCTGGCGACTACTCTCCCCGTGGGACATTAGCCTAAAGTGTTACTATGAGCTTCTATGGTTTTCTGCAGTTTAAAACCAGACTTGCACTGGCAAAGGGGGTTAGAACAGTACAGAACAGAGTAATTGAGTGAAATATGGATATGTTGTGCTATAATCACAAATTTTTTAATTCATGTTACTTTACAAAAAGTTCAAGGCAACTTTTTTTTTTCTCAAATTTGAATATTTAAATTAGGACTTGGGTTTGCTTTGGTATTTGTTTTAAAGTTAAGGGATTTGGTGCATCCCAAATTAAAGCACAATTAGATAATAAAGGACTGATCGATAATAAAAAATATCAATTTAGTGGCTGTGAACAGATTCTTTTTATTTGCAAATGTCTAATGAATTTAGCCTTCTAATGCTGTTGACTCTACAGTTTGTACTAAAAGTATTAAAAAATATTGCATTCTGTAAAAGTGAATTTTGTCCCAGGTGAAGTATCATTTTTATTGCAGGATGGCAAAAAAATACTCTAATCTGCCCCTTATTCAATTGACTATTAATCATGGAACCTGCAAGTGGCACTCATGGGTCAGATGATTATTGTTTGAAAATGCATCAGCGAGTGTTTCCAATTTATAATCACCCACTAGTACACCGTGCATCTGGTACTACATGTTGGTAGTTCAACATTGGACTGAGCTACACTGCTACTGAAGGCTTGTATGCCCTTTAAATGCAAAATAGACTGTTAAATTTGCCTTCAAATACATATGGTATCCATCAAAATGCTAGGACTCCAATGATTTCCTTGCTATTACTTAAAAAATAGGTAGAGAAGGAGTTTATATGCTCTATATACCGGCTGTTAGTGGTCTCCTTGTGAAATGCACCAGGCTAAATATTATTTACCATCTCTTAAATTAATGTTTAGTATGTTATAGTATGCTGTATTCCAAGCAATTTTGAAATTGGTCTTTCTTTATTTTATTATTTATTTTTATGGTTTATGAATATTTGTCTTCCTCTTCTACATTTTTCCAGCTATTAAATGGGGGTCACTGACCTCAAGAACCAAAAACTATTTCTCTTTGAGGCTTCAGTTTTATTATTCTTATTGTAACCTTTTATTCCTTATCTTTCTATTCAGTCCCTCTGCTATTCATATTCCTGTCTTTCATTCAAACCACTGCCTGGTTGCTAAGATAAACAAGACCCTAGCAACCAGACAGCTGCTAAAATTTCAAACTGGTAGGCATCGGAATAAAAAGGTAAATAAGTGAAAAACCACAAAAAGTAAATAATGAAAACCAGTTGCTGATTGTCTCAAAATATCAGTGTTTATGCCATATTAGAAGTTAATTTAAAGGCGGACAAATCCCTTTAACCACAACTGTCTCTTAACCACAAGTGCTTTCAGATGTCATGAAGTACAATTGGCTAAGGATTTTTGGAGTTGTAGTTTGCAAAAGCTTGCAGATTGCTGGATTCACAGCATATCCCATTTAGTTGCATTTTCTCTTTGCACAGAGTAAAGAAATGACTGCACGCAGGCAGCCGTCCGTGATCTTACTTGGAATGTGACCAAATGTGTCAGTGTTGATCAAACAAAATCTCCACTCCCTGTGTAGAGGACAAACTTGCAGAAAATGCCCATGACAGAAACAATAAATAAAGACATCAGATAAACACGTGCGCTGTCATTAGCTTGTGATGGGCTTGGCACTCTGTGGAAACTCTTCCTGTAATGCGCTTTGTAGGATTTCCTGCAAATTAATGAGATCTTGTTGAATTTTGTAGCTCAAACTTTGCTGGGATATGCATTTTTCTTATTGCTGTTATATAATGAATCAGCTGGGGTTTTCAGGTTTCCACCAAAATCTTCTTTTTATTAATCATGAGAATCCTGAGCAAATATTGCCAGTTGCAGGTTATGGGAGGATGGCTGTAGAGGCAGACAGACATGGCAGGATTCCAAAGCAATAAGGATGTCAGGGCCACTTCAGAATATTTTGAAACACAAAGTAGCTGAGGTCTGCTCCCCCCTTCCTATCTGCCCTCCTGCACAACAGGGGAGGGGGTCTCACCAGTGTAAAGAGGACTATGGTGCACTCCTGTCATGGTAAAAAACATGATATTTCACAGTTACAAGTGGGAAGCTTCTTGTCCATGGACAAGATTTGTACCCCATCTCATAGCACAAGCACCACTGAAAGGTAAGTGTCTTTAAAGCAGAACTAAAGCTTAACTAAATAAGTAGGCTAGAAATGTTGTACTTTATGTTTTGTGCTTCTGTACCAGCCCAAGGCAACCACAGCCCTTTAGCAGGGAAGATCTGTGCCCCAAAAGATGCCCCAGTAGCTCTCCATATTTTTCTCTGCACATGCTCTGTGCTGCTGTCATTTACCTGAGCTTAGGGAACGATGCACAACATACTGTATATATAAAATATAAATGTCATGATATATAGTAGATTAGTAATTTATTCACATTCACGTTACGTGGTAGCTCTGACTGAAACCAGTGCAATTAGCATCAGAATATAATAATCAGCCCTGTAGTAACAGCTTATGTTACAGGCCACCCTCATTTTCTGCTTACCGTAATCATTACCTACGACCCCTAAGATTAGCTTCTCAACAGCTGCCCAGAGCACACTGATCATGTGCAGTGTCACTGACAGTTTCCAAGAGCTTCTATGACAGCTGTAAAGACCTGAATCATTGCTGCTATTGAGATGCTGAAACTTTAGGATGGTGCAGTAAGTTCAGTGTGTAAAATATGGCATTTTAAGCCATATTCTTTTTTAGGGTTTATTTCTTCTATATTGAAGACAAAAGCTCACCAAAGCATTACTCCCTGGGCTGCAAGGCAGCCACAGCTATCTAACATCTAGGGGCTGATTTACTAAGACACGAATTCGAATCCGAATTGGAAAAATTCCGTTTGGAAAACGAACATTTTGCGTCTTTTTCGTATTTTTGCGATTTTTTCGGCGCCTTAACGACTTTTCGGAAATTGTCGCGACTTTTTCGTTACCAATACGATTTTCGCAAAAAAACGCGAGTTTTTCGTAGCCATTACGATTCGCTCGTATCTTGTCGCGACTTTTTCGTATTGAGCGCTTGTAAGCGGCGGCCGAAACTTTCAGACTTAGCATGATTTGGGAAGCCTCCCATAGGACTCAATGGCACCCTGCAGCTCCAACCTGGCCCAAGAAAAGTCACCATACTGAAGCTTGAATGAATCCGAACGCTACGGAAAAATCGCAACATTTTGCGCAACTTTCGGAATGGCTACGAAAAAGGCGCGACTTTTCGCACAAGTTTTAACGCTACAAAAAAATCGACAGATTTTACGCAACATTCGGATGGCAACGAAAAAGTCGCGATAATTTTCCAAAAAAATCGCCAAATACCGATCATTACGAAAAAAACGCAATCGGACGCATTCGGCCAGATCGTGAGTAAGTAAATGGGTCCCTTAGAGTCAACACCTACAGTAAAACAGGCACCCATAGACTTACACTGCAGATGCCTTTTCTGCTGCCTCACAGCACATATTCTGACTGCTGTCCAATACTGAACTTGTGGACTGATTGACAATATGCAGTATACATATAGTATAATATTCATGGTGATTAATAGCCAGCCTTGTAGCATCAGCATCCATGACAGATGTTACCTCCCTTTCTGCTAATGCTTTAATCATTTCCTCTCTTTCTGAGCAGCAGCTCAGAGCACACAGAGCATGTGCAGGGTCTCTGACACTCAAAAGATAACCTAACAAGATCAGAAAATGGATAGTTGCTCTGGCTATGTTTAACAGTGAGCACCTTTAACGTATTTACTGCCTGATTAAAGGGCTCTCTTGCACCAGCATGTCAGTGCACCCTATAGCAAAAATAAATATTCTGTGCTTGGGCCTTTCAGCGACTTTTCATGCTTCCTCATTTGTGTGCTTTAAAGTGCAAATACGCTACAATACAAATGTTATAACCGTTTTTTTATACTACTAGAAAAAGTTTCCATGGACACAGTTACACACAGAAGTATTTGCCTGTGGTGATTAGTCATGAAACACTCAGATGTGGTGACACTAGTGTAAGCCAGCAGTAGGTTTAGGAACATATTAAGATATTTGTGTAAACTAATCTGTGCTAGTATTTATGGAGTGAATAATATATGTATAATATAACTATAGCCTATAATGCCACCAGCCCTGGGCTGTGTTTGAAAAGAGGGCCTATATATATTGTGGTGCATGGTGGATGCTGGGATTTGTAGTACAAAGTAGCAGGAGGAAAGGGAGTAGTACATTTTTAGCAAGAACATTCTCTAGCCTTGTGGTTTGGAAGCCACTGGCAAATTTTTTTCATCATTGGTGGGTTGGAAAAATTGCAGCAACTTCTAGGAATTTTAAGAATCAAAATTCCATTTGCTTCTGGCCTAATAACCTATAGCAGCACCTGACCTGTGAAGTAACCATTGGTCCCAATGAAACATTTTTTGTATGGGCCTGGGAAAATTAGAATAATAAGAGGAAATTGCTGATTGGGTGCTGTGGGTTACTGCCCCACTTCCTACTTTTTTAACTGTAAAATTGTTCTGGCCCTTCTACATCATCAGCCCGCCTCCAGCCTGTCCCTTCTTACCAGGTCTTGGTCTTGTCTGAAGCTTCATGGGAGATTGAGAATAGACAAGTCAGCGTTTTTTTTCTCAGCATTATAGTGCTACTTGGAAATGGCTGCTATTGGAGGGGATTACAGAGAGCTGCTAAAGTTATTTCATATGTTTCACATGTTCAGTCAGCTTGCCATGTCCTTGTCCTAATAGCTGGCTTTTTTTCTAACTCCATTAGGTCAAGCTGACTGTAACTGTCATGTGCCGGATAGGCAGCTTTCTGACCTGCAGAACTGTAACACCCAACTCTGAACTCAAAAGCTTGGCTTTGTTTCACAGCCCTATGCGCCTCTTGAGCACTGAAGTGAACCCTTCTAAAATATTCCTTTAGACACAAATAAATGGATATGCTGTAGGGCAGATATATGTACTTGGACAGGCATGAAGCAATACAATGCTAGGGAAGTACAAATAACAGCATGATGAATGTTATAATTAAAATAAACAGCACAGTGATGTAATTTGCTAATTAAAAATAAGTGGTGCCCATTACAGCACACACCTGCCCTGCTGTTCTGAAGAACCTGCCAGGGCCCTCCTGCACTGCTGTAGGTTATCCCGCCTTCAACTCCGTACTTATACAATATTAGTTGCCTGCTCTGATCCTTGGCCTGGAAATGGCACCTGCCATAACCTGGATGCTGATTTATCATACTTAGTTTATTCTGTAGCTGCTCTTGCTTCTGGTTTCCTGGTTCTCCTTTGCGCAGGTGTTGCTGCAGAGCACCTGAGTACCTGGGGTCCCACCTAGCATTATTAAACACCAGCACCTATCCTGAGTCTAACCATACAAGTAGTGGTTGCCTGTTGGATCTCAGGTTACCCTTATCGACCAATCTTTAGAGGGTGTGTGACACCAATATGTCACCCCAACGAAGCCCTAATCATGGCATCCAATCAGAGAATCAACATCAGTGCAAAATGCAGGTCATACAAACCAGCTTGTTTCAGTATTTTAATAGAGCCAGCCCTTTAAGAAACTTGATATGATTTAGTAGACTGATTGCTGCCCCAATGTAAAAATTGGTTGGCAGAGTTTATTTATAGAAGTAGGTTGAGTTGTTTTTATTTTAATGTATCTGAGAAAGAGGCAAGCATGCTATTTGCAAAAACACAAGATAAATCATAGAAAACAACATTTCTTGCTGGCCCCATTTTATGCTGATATTGGCTCTGATTCTGATGTTGAAAAATCTCCCTCCCCCGAACCTGAGTTATAACTGAACCCTAGTTCCACCAGTGGCCAGGCCAGTCATTGTGTTTGTGAATGAAAAGTTCACAGAGTATTTGAGTACTTGATTCCCTTCTCTAGATTATTTGTATTCAGTCTACTTCAACTGTTGTCCTACCCATTAAATATGCATAGATGTATAAACCCTGACAAATAGTAAGGTTTTTAGATTCAGTACAGGTATGGGACCTGTTATTCAGAATGCTTGGGACCTGGGGTTTCCTAGATAAGGGATCTTTCCGTAATTTAGATCTCCATATTTTAAAGAGACATAGCATGTTACAGTATACGTGTGTGACTGCAGGGCTGTGATTCGCTATCCCCTTCTTTCTGAGCTGCTGGCAGGAACTGTTAGGACATGCCCATCATTTGAAACACAGACAGAGACCTGATAGGATCTATAGGGAGCTCCAATAAAGCGGCCATTTTTACAGATAGTAATCATTTTTAGAGCAGATAAAACCAGCACCATATATTATTCATAATTGTCTAAATGGTTAGGGTTTTGTATTATTTATCCTATATGTCTCTTTTAACTCTAATAAAAAATAATTTAAACATTATAAACAGCATTGTTTTGCCTCCAATAAGGAGTAATTATATCTTAATTAGGACTACACACTAAGAGGGAAAAATAGTTTGATAAATTCTCCCCCATGTAGGGGCAAGTAATGGCTGTTATCCTATCTAAGATGGACATGCCCTCAGCACCAAAATCAACATGTATAAGCATATAAGCATGAACAATTATAAAAAAAAATGTAATTTAATCTTGAAGCACCATCAATTATTAAATCTTGAGAAAGCCATTGTTTTATTGCTTTGTTTCAATCATACACACCTACTGTTCTAATGGTATTGTTTGAGCCTTTTTTCTAAATTCCAAGCCTTGTAAAAAGAGTGGGAATACCCTCAAGCACAGAGAAATTGTTAGGTCTTCAGCCTGCATCCTCCAAATCCCACAATTCCCTGCACACATGCTGTCAGCGAGGAAAGGAACACCACTATACAATGCATTTTGGGTTATGCACTATCTGTATACTGTCTGTAAGCTGCACTTTGTAACATCAGTGTTTTAGTCCCTCCTCCCCTGCCAGGATTTTAAATGATGCAGAAAGAGAAGAACTGTTTTGCAGCTGGATTTCAGCATATGAAAATGGTATAGATTTATACTTTTTGAAGAAACTGATCACAATGATAGGTATATTAGGGGTTTCTGTGTCGTGTGGGGCTCTTTAACAAATTTTGTTTTCAAGCTGGAGTTCCACTTCAAAAAAATTAGCTGACCATTTTGGAGTAATTACTGGGGATTCAAGGGTGCCATTATTTTAGAGGTAACAATTTCTGCCACCTAAGTTCTTACATTTTGCTCGTGTCCAGACTGGTTGGTAGGAGAACAGTGATTATGCCTACCAAGCTGTATGAAGAAGTTAATATCAAAGACACAAGAACTAAATGAATTGTAAACACACTGCCAAATGCAGATGGATAGTGCTGTAAAATGCACTTGACGGTAATTCTGTTTTAGTTTTAATTTAAACTGATGTGATTGGTAATGATTACATGGACCAACGAGCTGCCAAATAAACATTACCCATGTGACTTCTGGTATATGCAGGCCAGATTACAGCTGAAAATGACAAACTTGGAAGGTTATTACAACAACTGTAAAAAAATGAATTGCTTTGTGCTTAGCAGCTAGCGCAATATAGACACAAAGGCTGGAGCAAAGGCAAGTGAAAAATGGAGAATGGTTATTGATTTAAAAACAGTTGGAGCAGCACACTAGCAGCCTTTCATTCCCAAGGCAAGATGGACTCCAAATGTTGTTGTACAATAGTGAGCTCTTTTAACTTCCTTAAACATTAATAAACATGCAAAGTGGGAATGATTGTATTCACTTTTGGGAAGTAACTTGGATAGGAACAGTAGTCGATTATGATGCAAGCAGGCTTAATTGATGTTCAGTCTGTCTATCCAGTTCCCAGGAGCAAAAACAGCCTTTGGCTATCAGTGAAATACTGCTGTTGTAGTTGAACAACATCTTTAGGTAATTAGTATATAACAGATTTGAACATATATATATATATATATATATATAAATAAATCCACTATGAAAAAAAGATCCGCACTCACAGGTCTTACGTAGAAACACTTGAGTCATTCATTAGTGGAGACTAATATATTTATATATATATCAGAAAAGGCTGATACCAAACTATTGAGGTGATTCTCTCCATTCTAGAAAAAGATGTGTTTACTGCTTTCAACTCTTATTGACTGATGGGAGATAAGAGAGGTAGGTGTTCACAGAGATGGCCAGGTATCTTAATAGAGGACTTTCAAAAAGTGGGATAAGTATTTTTGGAGAAATACTTATCAAGCATTGTTACATACTGTTCTGGGAAATATAGTACTGTTGTACCTACTCAATCATCAACAAGTCATGACCAAGGCTTGCTCTTATGTTAGGAAAATAATAGGGAATATTTTAGTCTTCCTTTCCTGCCAGCTCAGACAGGGCTATTAGACTGAGTACTGACTCAGGCACCTTTGAAAGCAATTAGTAATTATGGAAATATGTCCCAGGGTATACAGTATCTCAGTATTGGGGTGAGTAAGAAGCATGGTAGCTTCCTGGGCACACGCAGGGCCTGCTTATCTTCCTTGGGAATTAGGTTATTGCAAACTCCGCATACATGCAGGAATGGGACTGACAGGGTGTCAAGCAATGATTTACTTAAAGTGGACATAATCCATATAGAATTATACCAGTTTTAATATGAGAAAAAGTAGAAGAGTGACAGGAAGCACAGCCTGTCTGTATGCAGTATGAGTAGTGGACTACAGACACTGGAAAACTGAGCTCTGTCATTCATATAACATCTCCTTTTGATTTCATGGGGTGGATGAAATGATATGCTGAATCCCCACTTGATCTGACTGGTCAGCTTGCCGAAAATATACACCATACGCCTGGTCTGACATTGGCCTTACTGTTGGCTCCTTTAGTTCTGAACTTGGAAATATTGCTTGCATTATGGTTTTAGCTATGGCATGAAATTATTTTGGAGCTTTTGTAGTAAAATATATTGAGGTTAAATTTGTGTGGCTGTGATGTGGTGTAGAACATTTTTTTGATGAATACAGCATTGCCAAATATAGTGCAGTATTCATGGTGTGAATGCCGGTCTCTATGCTGGTATTAAATGGCCACTATGGCCTTTCTTGCATTTTTGGCAAGGCTAATCTTACTGGTAAGGAAAAGTGAAAAAAATAAAGTGTTATAAACATTAATGGAGCTTTGTGTGAGCAGAGTGTGTATGTTTGGGGTATGGGTAGTGGGACAGATGAGAGGAACTGTGTGTAACTTTATGCGTGTGTATACTATGTACAATATATTTATACTATGAAAATGCAAATCTTCAAACATATGAAACCAGTGATCAGTCGAGACCCTACATCTTTGATCAGTAAGTATAATGAGATGATGTCGGAGTACTATTTGGTGCATCTTGTCCATTACTAGAGTGACATAATGAGGTGATCCATTACTATTCAACTACATTATCTTATATAGAATACAGCATGCTTACTTTATTTGCTTTGATGTTTTGATCAATGACGCCTTAGCATACAGCAGTATTTATTATAGTGATCATGAAAGGACGCAGCTTCATCAGAACTTCCACTGCTTTACATAAGGGCTGTCTGTGCTTGGATCCCTCTCTCATCTGCAGCCCATTTAATTGTTAATAAAAACCACAAGCCCTTAGTGCTGGCAAGCCCAAGCCAAGCAATTTAAAGTCTCTGCAGAATGTTACTTTTTTATCAAAAAATGATGTTAACACAGATATTGTTTTCATTAGCATTGTGATTGCATAAGTAACGCCCATCCCAGAGCTACAGTGTTAATGATGTTCCATAATGCACAGACCTTGGGTTTGTCTATGAGCTGCGGTTGTTAAGAAGAAGTTATGCAGTTGTCTCCACCTATATGTTTATAAACTGAGGTTGATCTAACCGTATTCATTGCATATTGCCAAGAACATGCTAATTGATAAATGGTAACTAAAAAATAACGACATGCTATAAGTGTTAAGATAATTATTTTGGGTCTCAGTGAAAAGAATATGAGCCATATATCAGTCAGGCAGGCCCATTAGATAACTCTATATGCAGGCAGAGAAGCTGCTGAAATGGTCTTAAGGGACTGAATCAGCAACCTAAATCTGCCCATGTAAAGTTGCCATACATGCACCGATATTATCACACGGAACCTAGTTTCATACAATATTCGGTGTGTATGTAAGATCAATGAGTCGACCAATATCACAAAAGACCTTCTCGACCAATGATCAAAGGAAAGATTTAATTGTAAGGTGTATGACCATCTTTAGGCTTAGAAATGAGCAAAGTGCCCAGCAAGACCAAGGAATCTTGTCCTCTGATTTGCGGCAATGTTGGTTGGGGAGGGTGATGGCAGAGGAGTGCTATTGTGCCAGAGATGTTTGTTTGCTACTCCCATAGTTGCCATCAAGTACATGCCAAGTGTTGCAATTACAGTGTAGCTATTTGTATAGGTCAATATTTTTTATTTGTGGAAATAGAACTGTCATGGTTTAATTAATTATCCCAGTAAGAAGATACTGGATATGGGATAATTGGATAGAAATGTTGCATAACTGAATAATTATTGTTTTCCAGGGTTAGTACATATTACATCAGTCTTGTATTAACAAGGAGTGGCTAGTTGGCCCTGTACTCAGTGGGCCTTGTGGCTTTATATACAGTGGTGTGAAAAACTATTTGCCCCCTTCCTGATTTCTTATTCTTTTGCATGTTTGTCACACAAAATGTTTCTGATCATCAAACACATTTAACTATTAGTCAAAGATAACACAAGTAAACACAAAATGCAGTTTTTAAATGAGGGTTTTTATTATTTAGGGAGAAAAAAAATCCAAACCTACATGGCCCTGTGTGAAAAAGTAATTGCCCCCTGAACCTAATAACTGGTTGGGCCACCCTTAGCAGCAATAACTGCAATCAAGCGTTTGCGATAACTTGCAACGAGTCTTTTACAGCGCTCTGGAGGAATTTTGGCCCACTCATCTTTGCAGTATTGTTGTAATTCAGCTTTATTTGAGGGTTTTCTAGCATGAACCGCCTTTTTAAGGTCATGCCGCAACATCTCAATAGGATTCAGGTCAGGACTTTGACTAGGCCACTCCAAAGTCTTCATTTTGTTTTTCTTCAGCCATTCAGAGGTGGATTTGCTGGTGTGTTTTGGGTCATTGTCCTGCTGCAGCACCCAAGATCGCTTCAGCTTGAGTTGACGAACAGATGGCCGGACATTCTCCTTTAGGATTTTTTGGTAGACAGTAGAATTCATGGTTCCATCTATGACAGCAAGCCTTCCAGGTCCTGAAGCAGCAAAACAACCCCAGACCATCACACTACCGCCACCATATTTTACTGTTGGTATGATGTTCTTTTTCTGAAATGCTGTGTTACTTTTACGCCAGATGTAACGGGACACGCACCTTCCAAAAAGTTCAACTTTTGTCTCGTCGGTCCACAAGATATTTTCCCAAAAGTCTTGGCAATCATTGAGATGTTTTTTAGCTAAATTGAGACGAGCCATAATGTTCTTTTTGCTTAAAAGTGGTTTGCGCCTTGGAAATCTGCCATGCAGGCCATTTTTGCCCAGTCTCTTTCTTATGGTGGAGTCGTGAACACTGACCTTAATTGAGGCAAGTGAGGCCTGCAGTTCTTTAGATGTTGTCCTGGGGTCTTTTGTGGCCTCTCGGATGAGTTGTCTCTACGCTCTTGGGGTAATTTTGGTCGGCCGGCCACTCCTGGGAAGGTTCACCACTGTTCCATGTTTTTGCCATTTGTGGATAATGGCTCTCACTGTGGTTCGCTGGAATCCCAAAGCTTTAGAAATGGCTTTATAACCTTTACCAGACTGATAGATCTCAATTACTTTTGTTCTCATTTGTTCCTGAATTTCTTTGGATCTTGGCATGATGTCTAGCTTTTGAGGTGCTTTTGGGCTACTTCTCTGTGTCAGGTAGCTCCTATTTAAGTGATTTCTTGATTGAAACAGGTGTGGCAGTAATCAGGCCTGGGGGTGACTACAGAAATTGATATTGAAATTGAAAATTGAAATTGATAAACCACAGTTAAGTTATTTTTAACAAGGGGGGCAATCACTTTTTCACACAGGGCCATGTAGATTTGGAGTTTTTTTTCTCCCTTAATAACGTAAACCTTCATTTAAAAACTGCATTTTGTGTTCAATTATGTTATCTTTGACTGACAGTTAACGGTTTTTGATGAGCAGAAACATTTAAGTGTGACAAACATGCAAAAGAATAAGAAATCAGGAAGGGGGCAAATAGTTTTTCACACCACTGTAGGCCACTTAATCTGGCCTATTTTACCATTTAAATGTTTTTAAGCACTGCAGGACAGGGACTTAGCTGTTTCTATGTATAATTGTAAATAAGTAAGATAATGGGTGCTGAGTGAGTATTGTAAGTTATAGTTTAGCAATAGGTGGAACGGTGAAGTTGGCATATTCCTCTTACAGATAGAAGCAATGTTTTCGAGAGGCAGAATGTTCGTTTCCCATGACCATACAGTACCTCATAAATGTGGCCCCATACATAGCAGATGTGTCAATACAGTACTTCCGCAAAGCTGTGTTACTTATCTTCAGTAAATAACTAAATTAATCAACGTAAAATACATTACATTAGTAGGCTAACAAAAAATAAAAGTTAGAATTAAAAACTGCTAAAATGCCATTCATTTGTCAAACACTTTGTCACTTGATCATAACTTGCCTCCTTGCTGTCACAGTAGCCATACCGTGTCGGCAACTTAATGGCACGTTTATGGAGCCAACCGATGAGCCTGCCAAAAATTATCCAGGTATAAATAGATCAGGTATGATTTTCCCATTGGTGTGAAGAGTGCATTGGGGTGTTCTCTCTTGATGGCTTACATTGGTGGCAATTATGATCCAATCAGATAAGCCCAATATAGCCCATGTCAAG
The DNA here is from genome assembly GCF_000004195.4 of Xenopus tropicalis. NCBI lineage: Eukaryota > Metazoa > Chordata > Amphibia > Anura > Pipidae > Xenopus > Xenopus tropicalis. The sequence goes on along the minus strand of NC_030681.2, from coordinate 37,278,902 downwards.
GTGGGCATATTGAAAAAAGATCAGCTTGTTTGGTAACCTTACCAAACAAATGGATCTTTAGGTGTATTGTTGAGAATAAATTTATCACTACCAACATTTTTCAGAACAAAAACGTTATTTAATGGGACTGAATTTGGAAAAAAGCAGGAAGATGGATCCATGTGAAGGGTGGTGTATTACATATTAAAAGGGGCACGCACCAACAGAATCCAGCATCAGGTTGATAGCTAAGAAGTAACTGTGAAGCCATTGGGTTTTAAGGTGGAAATGTCTTGATTTTATGATTGTGATTGGCCTGTGAACACCTTGCATGGATAGGCAGGTGGGGTCCTGTATGATGTAAAAGAAAAAAAAGTAAGTTCTGTTCCTGCCTGGTCTGCTTTCCAGATCAAAATTTGCACAGCTTTACAGTAGATTTCTTTTAATAATAACCTTTTACCATTTACTGACAATCATTGCATTTGCAAGTGAAAACTATAAATCTGTCCCAGTAGAAACTTGCCATGTTGTGAGTCTGACACATGGGGCTTTGTACTTTAATTAAAGAAAGTATCATTCCTTCAGAATAAGCACCATGCTGTTTTTAAAATACATCTTTATTCAAGTGTTCTCGCATGATGAGAAAGATGTGTCTCTTTCTATAAGCCAACAGGTGCTTCATATTGGAGTCACTCAGATTTTGTCTTCTAAAAGCAGAATGCTAACAATACTGTAGGTCAGAAAAAATTATATTGTTTGTCAGAGTACAACAAAGTTAGAAAGCCAGTAGTTCTTCTTATCTGATTCACTTAAAAGTTTCCTTTACAATTAACATGGATATTTGCACAGAAATTAGAATCTGTGTAAGTAAACTTTCCATAAAATGGTTGCTCCTCCTAAATGCCCCACATCTGTGTGTGCCCTGTGCCCTGTACATTACACCCAACTACATGAGTACCTTTTTAAATAGTGTTCATTTATGTGCAAAATAGTATCTGATTTGCATTTGGTTTGCTCTGGTATTTGCATTGGGTTTGCTATACTGCCAGAGAACAGTCTTCTTACAGTGATAACCAAAAGGTTCCCAAATGTGTTGCCGTAGAAAGCCAAATTACTCTTCTGACTTTCTACACTTGCCCCTTAGAGCTCATTTAGCAAGCACATCTTCCCCCAGAATGCACCTCATGATCATTATCTAATCCAACATTAGACAATGAATGCAGTGTTGGGTGCAAGTTAGTCCAGTTGAGCTCTAGGTCCTCTTTTGCTCCCTAACATGCTGTTAAGGTGACAGGACATAGTAAAAGAACAGTACCTTGAAAAATCCAGGCCCCAGTGATTTGATAACATACTAACAAAGCTACTATGTATCAGTAATTAAATATCAAGATGAAAAATAAAGATAAACAAGAGATAAATAGCAAAATATAATTAAAATCTTATAACAGGGGTGCCCCAAAATGTCCCATTATTTTCCACAATTTTTGTTGTTCAATCAGATTTCTTTTAGTGTAATATATTAATGTTATTTTATCTATGGTGGTGTAAGACTTGGGCTGGTAGACCCTGATGTGCTTACCTTGCTGAAATTATATCTCCACTTTGATAAAGTCACAGCACCACTGTTTACAATCTGTGCATTTGTACAAGCAAAAAATTATTACTATGCCTATTGGGCTGTGGCTCAGTTACAATTCCAAATTCTTTTTTTAGAAGCAATGGTTCTGTAAAGCCACTGGGTTTAGGGTTTACGTATTGGAAGATCACCCCTTCAGTTTACCTAGTTCAAAAGAGTGCAGTGAATAAGCGCTTGCTTCCATTCCCGTTTGGTAAGGAGTCTCTTATCTGAAAATCCAATATCCACAAAGTCCATTTTATTAAAACAAATGTATTTTTTTCAAGATTTCCCTTTTTCTCTGTAATACAGATAACATGAACACTACCTTGTATTTGATGGTAGCTAAGGTAGAATAAATCCACATTGGTGGCAAACAATCTGGTTGGCTTTATTTAGGGACAGATTTGAACCCTGGAGGCTCTGGTTTTTGCAAAACATCCTGAATTCAGACTTTCTGCAGTCCATTGTTTTGGTTTGGTTTAAAAAAAAAAAAAAAAAGCTTGCCACCTAAAACCAGTTTATGTTAAGGGCTCTGGCACACGGGGAGATTAGTCGCCCGCGACAAATCTCCCTGTTCGCGGGTGACTAATCTCCCCGAAATGCCATCCCACCGGCGAAAATGTAAATCGCCGGTGGGATGGCATACGTGGCGGCGCGATTTCAGTGATATTGCAGAAGTTGCCTTGAGAGGAAACTGAAATTTCACTGAAATCGTGCCGCCGGGATGGCATTTCGGGGAGATTAGTCGACTGCAAACAGGGAGATTTGTCGCGGGCGACTAATCTCCCTGTGTGCCAGAGCCCTAAGTGTGCTGCTCTAAATTAGGTTTTAAAAAAACCTTTTCAGGAAAACCCCTGGTCCCAAAATTTCAGATAATAGATTCCATACAATAATTGTGTTTCAAACATATAGGGGCAGCATTTAAAGTGAAATCACAGTTCTAAAATTAGCAGATTTGCCAGTAAGTGGGCAGAACAGGCTTGGTAGCAAAATTGGCAAATACAGGCTCTGACCTGATTAATAATGAAACAATTGAAGGCAGATAATGCTTGCCAATTCAGCTACTCCTAGCCAAGTAACAAGCTTATTGGCATAATTAAGCACAAAAAAAGAACAAAGGCTACATATGGCCATGGTTATAGTCATCTCCACATAAGCGTTTCATCTGGGTGGCTAAATCAGGCTAAAGGCTACTTGTTTGACAAGATATTTCAGTGTAAAAACCATCTGTAGTTGCTGTATACATTTATATCATTTCATGGCTATCCATCAATGCACAGGGCAGTAATATTTTGCTGTACATCACTGAAATTATATCATTTGTGTCCCAGACCAGGGAGTAATGTATTTGTTGCATTTATACAGTTAAATATTGATATATTTAATATTGATTAAATATGTGGAACATCATGTATTTATTTAAAGAGACTTCTCATATCCCTTTCCCTAATTCCCAATCACATTAGCATGGTGGGCATATCAGGAAAATTATTTGCTTGTTTGGCGACCCTGCCATATAAGCAAATTTTACCGTGTATGGCCAGCTTTACCTGTTGTATTACGATCCCTTGTTTGTATATTTGTATTTTGCTTTACCTGTTGTATTACGATCCCTTGTTTGTATATTTGTATTTTCTATTATTTTGTATTTAGAAGATGTGGTTATTTCTGCAGTGGGATCAGTTTGGTAAATGCAGACATTATCATCAGTTATATAAGCCTCTATCCACAATCACCCCCGCTGGAAATTATCTGTATCCTCTGCAGATTGATTTGGAAGATTACACAGCTAATTGCACATTATTAAGAAATATCTCATCTGTATGCAGAGCAGAGATGTGCCAACATGTGGCTTGCCAGCTGTCGCCCTGACTGCCATTCCATATTATATGTATCCCTAGCTGATTGCTTAAAAAAAATAAAATAAAAAAAGTTCTGTAAAGAACTGTATCTTCCAGACCACAAGGCAAGCATTGCCATTCCCAACGTGTGTTCTTTTCTTGATGCTGCACTTTGGATGGAAGGTTTAGGCAGAATGAGGTTGGCGGCTACTGGGTGTTGTTGCCATAGAGGAAATTGTATTACACAGTCTCTGTTCATTTTTGGATGATAGAGAGTGGAAAGTCCCTGCAACAGTGCCCACAGATCAGAACTAATAAAATACAGTATAATAATCCTTAGGGGTAATTTAATAAAAGTTGTCTTTTTTTGTACTATGTATAATAACTAGTAACTAATCAGATGTTTGCTTTTAAACAGTCAACCAATCAGTACTCCTGGATAATTGGTAGCTATGGGTTAGTAGACCTGGTTTGAACTCACACTTTGGCCTCACACATGAAAGAAAGAAAAATTAGAGATAAGGGAAACGGTCAAGTGTTTAGTAAGTTTTAAGTGGTTCTGGACTCTTGTGATCCTCTATGTGGATAAAAAAAAAATCCCGGTGTGTTTGAGAAATGTTCAATAAATATGGGGCCTTAGATTTTAGTGGATATTGTACTTGTTTCCCTCTGTACCATTATACATTAGGGAGTGCTGGAGCAGATAGATGGGGAAGTGCTCTTTTGGTTTGTCACTGAAAAGCAAGAGTTCAAAAGGTGTTTTCTGCCCATGACCTAGTCCTGGATTGCCAAATATGTTTGTTAGTCAGTCTGTGATTTCACCTCAGGACCCAAGATCTCCTTTTCATTACCTAGGTCCCTTTGTTAATACATATAACATGTCGACGGCTGCTGCTGCTGCAGAATAGTAGTGATTAAAATGCTGTGTGTGCCATGGACCTTACTGTGCTAGATAAGGACTAAAAGCAGAACTGAAGAAAAACAGACTTGATTTTACCCAGTAGTTGCTACAATTCCTGCCATAAAACAATGCTCATGGGGCCAACAGAAAGAACATGAAAATACTCTGTGTTTATAGGCAAATGGGAAAAATTACAAGAGTAAAGCTTCTAATCAACAAATTACAGATTACTTGAAAGTGCAAATAAACCCACGGAACAAAGTGTGCCTTGTATATATATGCAATATCAATGATAACAGTTTTAATGGAACGACTGGAAGACTTTACATGCATTTTAATGTATGTTTCTATGACTGCAAGTGATTATCTGCTACAGCCTTTGTAGGGGGAAGTTCATGCATCTCCTATAATTGTACATTGGCCTGAAAGGAAGCTGATTAGAACCCTCTGATTGCCATAACGGCTCTGGCACGGCTCATTGATTCATGTTTCAAGAATCTTTACTGGCAAAAGGGTTTATTATTTAACTGTTACTGTAAATGCTATTGATCTGGTAACAGAAATGCAAAGCAGTTCCTTCATGGTGGAGGGCCACATTCCTGGACCAAGGGTTCCTCTGACCTGTGAAATAACGATTGCTAATGTGCAGGATTCCCCAGTGAGAATGCTTTGCAGCTTTCACAAACATTTATATAAAAGGTTCAACTAAAAAAAATATAAAAATACTCTTTAGGCATTTCTAAAATATGAGCACTTAGCATACAATACAAACATGTATACTGGCCCTATAGAATATTTGAGATCAACATTTAACTAAGTGGAGGACAGTTTCATTCTGCTTTTGGATGTAAAATGCCCATAGTGGATTTATTTTTAGTGAAGTGCAAGCCATAATGTGTAGAGTAAGAGTCTGCTGATGTAATGGGGCTTGGAGCTTCTGGTTATGTCCTAATGAAGCCCACAGGGATAATCTGCGCCATCACACATTGGTCATGTCACCCTAGGGCAGGGGTTCCCATCCTTTCTTACCCATGAGCCACAGTCAAATGTAAAAAGACTTGTAGAGCAACATAAGCATCATAAAAGTTCATGTAGGTGCCAAATAAGGGCTAAGATTGAGCTATTAGGCAGCCTCTATCCGCACTATCATTTTACAGGATTTATTTGGTAGTAAATCATGCTTTTATTCAACCAAAACTTGCCCTTAAGTCAGGAATTCAAAAATAACTACCTGTTTTGGGGGCACTGAGAGCAACATCCAAGGGGTTGGTGAGCAATATGTCACTCACGAGCCACTGGTTGGGGATCCCTGCCCTAGGGCTATGTGCCTTTCCCTGCTTGCCTCTCATGAATACAGTGTTGTCAAATGCAGACAGCCCAGTATTCATGTAGGGCTATAGATGCTGACAAGCAAAACAGGGTGTAGGTGTGAAAAGCATGGTGGCTTGTGCCTGTCATCAGTAAATGGGCCCTCAGTTTTCTTATTCAGTGTTATTCTTGGGCAGCATAATGCTTTAAAAGATAGAACTTTTTATTATTTTTTTTTCTAATAAATAAAAGCGCTGTTTTTTTCTTTCAGGTTATAAAAGCATTGACTATTTTGACAATGACCTAAACAATGCAGTAGAAGCCAGTGACAAGTGGAGTGGACGTGGGATACTCTGGTCTAGTGATGAAAATGTGACTGAAAGCCAAAGAGAGACCAAACATCGCAAGAATTGCACAGAACCAGGTACAGCTTTCAGCCATATAAGTTACTATGTGATATGGGACAGAGATCTAATTATTGTATTTGCACCTAAAGTCATTTAGGAATTTCTGCTAAAACCTTCATATCCAGGTTTCTTGGCATCCTTATTTGGTGTGCCAGAAATTCTGGTTCTGCTATGGCTTTTCCAGCTTGGCAATCCATACTATGAGCAGATCCTCTTGCAGGGCAGTGAGTGCCAATGAAGGAAGTTGCTTTATTAGAAAATGCTGTCAGTAAAATTACAAATTACATATTTATTTGGGTATAAATTGCTAGAATTTCATTACTTTTTACTCCATTGCTACATTGTAACTATGGCCAACACTGCCCTTTTGCATATCATTCATTAGGTTTTTTGTCTAGATTAAAGAAAATTGAAAAAAGCTACTGTTTAATTGGACCTGTGTTTGGACTGTAATGTCAAGTAGGGGATGTGGACAAACCCCACATTTTATTTCAAGTCAAACGTCCTGGCTGGTACACGCGTTATATTGATAGATATACCTCTGTGAGGTTCCCCAGTGCATTTGATGCTTTCCACGGGATGGCAGCAACACACAAAAGGCCCCATGTTCCATAGCCCTAAGGATGCTACAATCCATGTGTGTTTGGCACAGCCCAGGGATTTCTTGAGGGATAGATGAATGAAAACTGTGAAATCAAAGAATACATTTATAGAAAGAAAGAAAATAAGACACCAACATGTATTTCTTGCTGGTTTTACAGTTGCAGTATTTCTGTTTGTACCAAATTACTTGTGCATCCTTAGTACCATTTAAGTTTTTTTTTGCGTTTTGTATTCAGTTATATTTCTACTCGTTTCCCATATCTCAGTTGGGGATTAGTGGAAATGCTGAATTCAGATGTACTAAATATGGAATGAGCTATAATTGTCTCAGATGTGCTCTTTGTTTGGTGTCACGTGACTCATCTCTCTGATGTTCTAATTACATTCTGTATGTACAGTATAATCGCTTGCTTGTCTAGGGTGCCTGCACTATAAATATCCTCTTGTTTTGTCTTGCATTTAGTTCTGGGTCACATACAGAGATGGTTTGGAAGTAATTTGCGAGTAAATAATACATCTCCAAGCTGAAACATTTTACAGTTGTTTCCATGTTTGCTACCAATTTCTCTAATTCTAAACCTGGATTAAACTGTGACTAATACCCCTGGTATGTGTGAGCCTATGAGGTGTGGAACTGTCATGGTTTAGGGTGCTATAGTTTCTCCATGTTGATTGCTAATTGCTTATCTTATTGCTATTACGATAGCATCACATCTCTACAACTTCCTATTGAAAAATGAGCTTGGCTTAATATTAGACTAAATCTACTTATACGTAATGGAAAGCCATTGTCATCCTCCCAAAATACAGGATCATGAAAGCAAATACATTTGTAAAGGAAATTTCCTTATAAAAGATTTAAAAATTACAGTCTTTTCCTCCAGTATTTTGGTCTCATATCAAAGGGGCCTGGCTAAACTAACCTAATTGTTATTGTGAGTATACTCCATAGGTCCTTAAATGCCATGTTAGAGCTGTACCTTAAGTATAGGTATAGGAGCTATTATCCTAGAAAGTTCAGGACCTGGGGTTTACATATAAGGGATCTTTCTGTAATTTGGATCTCCATATCTTAAGTCTGCTAAAAAACAATTAAACATGAAATAAACAGTATTATGTTGCAATATGGATTCACACAGCTTAGTTACCATCAAGTAAAAGGTTTTATTTGTACAGAGAAAAAGGGAATCACTTTTAAAAATAAGAATTATTTGCTTAAAATTGAGTCTATGGGAGACTGCCTTTCCATAATTTGGAGCTTTCGATAAGAAAGCCTATACCAGTACTTCTACTGTGTCCTGTAACACTGGCTCCTTTATAGTATGCACTTGTTTTTATAGATTTGTCATTGCTTTCAGGACAATTTTTTTTAATTAGGAATGGGTAACGCAATACAGGTATAGGATCCCTTATCCAGAAACAGGTAGGCCTTCTCCCCTGGGAAAATGACTCAATTTTCCTTTGTGATAATAAAACAGTTCTTGTTCTTGGTGGGAACTTAGCTGAATGGCAAAACAATGATTTTTAGCAGACATAAGTTCATAAGCATTCTGATCTTACACCTGTACAGCATTTTTATGCAAGGCCAGTGATTCAAGTGTGAATGTCCATATAGGTATCTTTTAGAAACAAAATCATAGACACCCAACTGACTGTAGAAAGATAGCTGCTTGTAATAAAAAGTGGGAAAGAAAGGAAAGAGCAAATGCTGTGAAATGTGTAGAGTTCATGGTTAAGTCCAGGGAATGGTCAAAGCGGAGTGGAAGCCACTAATATATTGCTCTCGGTGTGTTCCTTGCTACAGCCATGCTATGTTGCTTACTTTATCTGCTGAGCATATGCAAAATAAAACTGCATGCCAGAACAAGTTAATATTCAAAATAATTAAAAACAGCTGAGTCAAGTTGCATTGCGTTGCTGAGATGGAAAATCAAATTTTGTATTAAGACTAATATGCGATGTTAGACTGGATAAAATGCAGCATGCTAGTTTGGTTTCTAAAAGCCTTGGCTGTAAAACCATAGCTCCATTGCCAATAAATTCTATTTGTTACTGATAAAACCAGCGTGTTTGGAACAGCTTTGACTAGTGCAATCTGTACAATAATTATTTCTCCGTTTATTTCTTTACCTGGTGTCCTCTCAGCTAAAGCTCTGATGCATGTCTATGGCACTAACTTATTCCCATAGTTGTAAGCGGCATAGGTGTGAATCATGATAGGATGATGTTTCCCTGCCCTCCCATCCACCACTTTAAGCATCCAACTTAGATTCTTAGTCATTGGTCAAATTTGTACCTGGTTTGTAATGCATGGTAACCATGAAATTTAACTGAAGTCAAGATTTCTTGATCCTGTGAGGCCTTGAAAGAGAAGAGTAAATAAAGGATTTCTGTTTTGAAGACTTGTGTGCCCAAGAATTTTATGACATGCATTAGGAAATGTTACATACGCAGCACATAGGAGCAAATGGAAAACCATCCAATCCTTTTAGTTGAGGTCTCAAGATCTAAATGGGTGCTTCATGGTTTGTGGGAGAGTGAGCAGCTTTCAGCTAAGTTATGGCCATGGTTTTGGCATAATGGGTGTGGATCAAAGGCATGTCCCGGTGTCTTTTTTTCAATGGGGCCCATTCTACTTGTTGACATAGCCCAGAAAACTTAGTAGTATGAGGCCCCATGATTCCTGATAATGGCCCTAGGTATAATTCATGGTTATGTTATGGGTACACCCAGCATGGCAAGAATATACCTATTTAGGTTGGGACCTGAACAGGCCAGACATAACAAATTACACTTTATGTTTCTGTGAAATCATTTTATTAAGTATGGGTGTTTTTTAAATGAAATTTCCAATGAAAGAATCAAAACTTAGAGAACTTGAAACTCAGTGAGATGTTTCACATTTTTATTTAAACATAGTTTTAGCTGGTTATTTATTGTTTTTAAAATTTTCACCTATTTAGGAAACAATGTATTTTGGACCTTGGTCTCAGGAGAACTGTCCAGAAAGGGACCACAAAGCAATAAAAGATCAGTCAAAACATGGCCCTAATTTGCCCATCCCCAACCTGTCTGGTTTTACACCAGAGCCCTGTTTTTGAAAGGGTTGTCTGCCAAGTTTGCAGAGGTTTCAAAATCAGGCAAATTTCGCCACGTTGTGTGAGAACCTTATAGGAAAAATAAAGAAGAAAAAAAACTTTAATGACATAACAATTGAAAAGTAAAATTACTATTGCCTGTTTAATTATTACAGCCATGTATCTAATGGATCAAAGGGTCATTGTAGCGGACATTTGAGGCACAGTGAGTCAGAATGTTTCTTTCTCTGATTAGAATACTGTCCTAAACACTAACATTTCTGTGGTCACACAATGCAGGGGCAGATCCTTCAGGATGAAATGGTACCAGCACTAGGTTGGACGGAAAGCCATCCTAAACTGCCTCATTTTTAAGTAGATAACATTTTTATGGAGCACTTACCATTCTACCCTCATTAAATTTTAAAGGGACATCATTCTTACCAGCTATGGATTAAGAAGACATATTTTTATTCTTCTTTTTATTCTTCATTCTTACCAGCTATGGATTAAGAAGACATATTTTTAGGGCTTCTCTGTCTGAGTAAAACAATGGCATAATAGAGTAATATTTTGTGTGCCAGTATTTAATACCCCTTTCCCTTTAAAGAAATTATTAAACAAAGAACAATTTTTATCATGCTATAAAAAGCTGACATTTTAAAGTTTTTTCTCTTTATGGATTTCATAAGCAATTTCCGAATTTTGCTGGGTAGAGAAGCTCATTTATAAGAACTGTGAGGGATATAGTTTGCCAATAATGACCTCCTCTTAATAAGAATCTGGCAATGCACTCCATCTTCCAGAAATAGAATGATACAGTATATATATATATGATAATGTAACAGATCTGTGGTAGCTGTAGAATGAGGGAATTTAACCATCGTTGAATAAATATACTCAATCATACATTGAGGAAAATATATTCAGCGCTGATCAATAATCAAGGCCTATGCTTCCAGGGCTGTTCAGTTGCTAACAGCAATTGTCACGGAGTCAACATGTGCCCTCTGGGTTTTGCATCACGATAAATGAGTCTATTGAAATGTATTTTGCTTTCTTGCTTGCTCAGGCAGCCAGAGACTAGAGAAGTGGTACAATATACAATGGAATAATTCCAGTACTCATTGCCAAAAAACATAATAGTCTTTAATGCTTTTGGTAAATCAGTGCGTCTAAGTGCAAACTGGTCAGCAACATCTTGATTTATTTCCCTATGATTCTGTAGGAGCCACCTATAATTAGTTTTTGTGCCAAGGTGAATGGTAAACAATGTAATCATAATGTTGAAAATATGTTGAAACTACCTCATGCTATTGGTGGATCTTCTACAGTGGTCTTGCAGCATTTGCAGCATTTGTCCAGGCTCCCACTTAGACCATAACAAAGAGAAGATACTTCTTTCTTGGTCTTTCAGGCCAAGTTGGCAGCTTATTGGCCATGTATGTGGCCCACAGACAGACTACCCCCAATCAATATCTGGCTGTAGATCATGTAGATATCTATTGGGCAGGTTTGATTTTTCTGTGCAACGACTGCTTCAGCACATTGAATGAGTGTTGATATTGAGTGTATGGCCAGCTCTATGAACACATGAAGACAATGCAGTATCAGCCATTTAACCATAGTCCTAAGAATATCTAAAATCTTGCTCTAATTGACATTCAAGATGGGTTTCTAAAAAGGCATTTAAACCAAATATGTGGCCTTGAGGCTTCCCCTCCACCAAAACTCTGGCCCCCCTAGGAGGGGGCAGCCCCAAAGTTTGGTAATTACTGATCTACAGTATTTTTTATAGGGAAGCTGAATTATGAGCCTTACTCCCGTTCTTGGTAATGTAACAATTCTTGCTTCAGTGCCATCTTCAGACCTGGGTTTGTCAGTTCCCAATATAGACAGTGCCAGTGCTTGCAAAGAATCAAGAAGGAGGTGAGAGGCACAGGGCCAGACTGGGCCGGCGGGGCACCGGGAAAAAACCTGGTGGGCCCTGCTGACTCAGACCTGGACCCAGTAGCTTACCCGCTGTCTGATTTCTCTCCCCAGAAGCGCCGAAGATAAATAAAAAGGTAGGGGAAGTAGAGGGAGGGGATTGGGTATGCAGTGGGGGTCCTGGAGGGTGTGGGGGCTGTAGCAGAGGTGGCCCTTTGAAGGTTGTGGGGGACCCTGGAGTGGTAGCACCAGTGGGCCCTGCAGATGCCGGTCAGCCATGGAGAGGCATACATCAGCTACATAAGGAGCACTTTCTGCCACATTGGCCTTGAATTTTAATCAGTATATTTGGTGCACTGAATATACAGCACATTCGAAGAGGTACAAATATTGTTTTGATGGGTACAAGGCCAGTGTGCCAGAAAGTGCTCTTTTTGATGCTGCTGTATAGCTCTTACACTATTTTTTAGTTTAATATTGGAAAATATACTGACAATTGCCCCAAAACATTAGATATTTTTAACTCAGACTTGCTGGGGCTTACTTTAGGGGCAAGGGCAACTTTTCTGAAACTTTTTTTCCCTGTGCCAGCTTGGGACGAGAGACATGTCTGTGTTATGGAACATTCCCTCTATTATAGCAGAGAACCCTATTGTCACTGTAGAAACTTGGGATGTCACCAATAGGAAAACTGCATCTGTAAAGGTCTGGTAAACCTTTTGCTGTACTTTTGTTATTTTTAATATATGAAGTGTTCCTAATATTCTGTTTTTCTTCCTGGGTTTGTTAAATAGCGAAATTGCAAAGCCTCGAATTGTAAATAATGGATCTTTTTATCTTTGGCTTTCACGTTTATTGTTTTTGGATACTGTTCCTCAAAGATGGATAGTGTTAGGCTCGCAAATAGTTTTTAATGTAATGATTACAAAGGCCATGTGGTTAAATATATTTACATTTAATAAAAAACTCAGATTTAGCCTTGGAGAGTGTTAGTATATGTGAGTGTTGTAATAATGCAAGATTTTAAGCAATTAAATGTCTAATGAATTAGCAGCCCATGTGATTATTAATGCAATAATTATAGGCCCGTACCAAGTGCTAAAACTGACATCTGGCTATAATGGAGGCCCAGGAAGAATGCCATGTGAACATGTGTTTAATTAAATCCATATCAACATTGTTTGCATCCAAAAATTAGATCTGAGACTTTCTCTGAATTGAATAAAAATAAAAATAAAAACCTGCCCTGCGCCTGTGAAATATACACAAGTATTAAGCTTCCATTTGTCATATCGTTGTATTGTATACTCCCGCGTGTACTTAAAATGCATGCTAATAAGTCATAAAAGTAAACTATAAGCTCTTGGGAGCAGGGGGTTTGTTTGTTAATTTTACATTATAAGATATATTTATAAGGCTATATATCTTAAGCTGATAAGCTCCATTCCTGTATAATCACAGCAAGAGTGATGATCTTCTTTCTGTTGTATACACCGCTTACACCATTATACCAAGGGGTATATTTATTAACATTGGAGATAAACATCACCAGTGATGTTGGCCATAGCAACCAATCAGATCTTTGCTTTTGTTTTCTAACTTGTAGTTTAGTGTTTAAATCTAATTACTGATTGGTTGTTATAGGCAGCATCACCGGTGATGTTTGTCTCCAGTGTTAATAACCTTAGGGTGAAGACACATGGAGCCACTAGTAGCAGCTACTTGTATTGGCTACTAAAATAGACTGCTGATCATTTACTGATAACAGTCTCAACATGTGTTTTAGCAGAGGCTGTTCTCAGTATTGTCTATTGTTGGGTATTTTTTGGCGTTTAGTAGCTGTGAAAAAGTAGCTGCAACTAGTAGCTCCGGGTGTCTTCACCCTTAACTGTATTTATGCTGTAGCCCAGGTTTAATCCAAAAAATGTCTGAAAAATGATAAACACACTTAGTATGCAAAATATACGCTTATTTGCTTAAAGGGAAACGAAAGGTAAAGTCACTTGGGGGTGCCAAAATGTTAGGCACCCCCAAGTGACTTTAACCGCTTACCTCGTACCCCGGGCTGGTGCCCCTGTTGGGAGAAAACAGCACCAGCCCGGGGCACCTGGAGCGCAGCGCTTCCGTGTTCTGGCTTCCTCTTCCTGAATGCCAGCGGTGGGCGCATGCGCAGTAGAGTGAAAAGCCGACTTTAATGTTTAAGTTCGGCTTTTCACTCTACTGCGCATGCGCGCGCAGCGAAACAAGAGGAAGGAAGCGCCGGCAGCTACCCCGGGCTGGTGCTGTTCCCTCCTCACAGGGGCACCAGCCCTGGGTAAAAGGTAGGTGGTCAAAGTCACTTGGGGGTGCCTAACATTTTGGCACCCCCAAGTGACTTTGACTTTCTTTTCCCTTTAAAGAAAATAATGTCAAAAACACACATATTAGGGTCTCAGATTTACACTGATATTCTTTCTAAAATTATTTTTGTTAAAGGAGAAGGAAAGGTAAAAACTAATAAAGCTTTATCAGAAAGGCTATCAAAAGAGACACAGGGCCCGATTCACTAAAGTCCGAAATAAGGAGTGCTATTTATAGCATGCGTTAAAAATCTTATCACTTCTTATTTTTCACTCGATTCACTAAAAGGACACTTGTCATAATTAAGAAGCGATGTTCTTGGCGTTATTTATCTTACGATGACATATTTTTAAGCAATATATTACGCAGCGCACAAGATATTACGCAGTGCGCGATATTTTACGCAGAGCGCAATATATTACCCACGTAACCATTACTTTCTGAAAACCACCATTTCCCTGAAAACTGGAGGATGCATCACTCTAGGGCCAACATATACTTGAAAAAATATGACTGCAAACTCCATGTTGTGTTGCCAATAGCTCACGAACCGCAATTTTCTTTAAGTACCGCCTGCCCCAAGTAGGGTTAATATTCACACAGATTAACACGATATTTTGCACGTTTAACGCTTCATATGTGTTTGTGAATCATGCGTTAATACTATTTCTATTCGCTAATTAACGCAATGCGTTTTTTTTGTGCATGCGATATACGGATTAACACATGCGAAATGACTTTGATGAATCGGTACTTAATTATCGCATGCTTTTTAATGAAAAAACTATGCGATAAGCGTTATTGACCTTTAGTGAATCGGCCCCTATAACGCTTATCGCATAGTTTTTTTCATTAAAATATGTCATCGTAAGATAAATAACGCCAAGAACATCGCTTCTTAATTATGACAAGTGTCCTTTTAGTGAATCGAGCGAAAAATAAGAAGTGATAAGATTTTTAACGCATGCTCCTTATTTCGGACTTTAGTGAATCAGGCCCACAGAATTTCTTGTCTCCTTTTTTGAGAACATGTTCTTCAGTATCAGACTTCCTCTCTCTCTTTTAGGGCTCCTTCAGGTTTGGGGCACGAATCTGCTCAGTTGTCTCCTCTCTCCCTCTCCTCCTCCCTTATCCTGCTCCCCCCTCCCATAAGAATGCATAAGAACTCACTCCCCCTCCCTTAGGAATGTGTTCAATCACACAGCTAAGAGGAGTCCAGTCCAGGTTTTCATTGTCTAGCTGCTAGTTTGACTGCTGAAACAATGTAGCAGATAGGGGTATTTTTAATAAAGTGTACTTACTGGCTGGTGTGGGGGCAGCGAAAAAAGGGCAGTATATTATGTAATTTGGGTGAAAAATACGAGGTAGGCAGCAACCCAAGTAATCAGGGTCGGACTGGGGGTGAAGGGCCCGCCCCA